>NW_028120136.1:192500-262835 GCF_965119305.1 Pelophylax lessonae
TTAAAGCTGATTTCATGTTTTCTATCCGGATGGTCAGGATTGTCCTGGTGACTTCACGCCGTCCTCTTTGTCACATGGATGAAGTAGCATGGGTCGGTCTCTTGTCCCTGGGTGAAGGGCAGGAAATCCCCATACACCATGTGCTCACACTGACCCCCGAACGCCTCGTGTAGAAGGCCAGTGAAGGACTCCAGGCGGTGAGGGTAATAGGACAAGCGGAATTTGCTGTGGAAACAAAAGATGACAACACTGATAAATCCTGGACTCATAAAAGGTGCATGAGATAGAAAATATCCATGAAATAGTAATAATGGCGGACGGTCCCGCAGGGGCACAGGGGACTCCTCCGGGGGCCCCAGGGATGTGGCTGAGACTTTAAGGTAAAAGTAGCAGGAAGGGGGATAGCTGTCATTTTATCTAAAATGATATCTCTCATTCCCGCCAATGTCATGTTTGTCTCTCTGCATCGATCGTTCCACCCCGGGGCCTCCATGTCATTCCTGTCAATTCCTGAACTGCACCCTCAGAAAGTCACTAATAGGATTTCCAGCTGTCCTGGCTGTCACGGTCCTCTCCTCCCATGTTCCTCTGCGCCTGTGTGTCATTTCTGTTGCTGGGCAGCGATGTCAGAAGAAAGGACCAGCATCAGACCTGACCTCTTTCACCCATCACCCCCCTTCATTGCCCACTCCCAAGAACTACCAAAGACCTGGCTGCTGAGCAGGCTGTGTGCTCAGGGCGTCCAGGAAGGAAGAAACATGGTGGTGGGTGGCCATCTTCTTAAATTCAATAAATGAACAACAAAAATCTTCAACTAAGCTGAATAATTGACTGACATTGGTGAATCTGCATCCTGCGGGGGGGCAGAGTGAACGGGGATATCATTTTATGTGTCTGCTGTTTGGATGGCTGATATTTATTCTGGAGCTACGGGTGACCATCTTATTCATCAAGTAAAGCCAGAAAAGCCTAAATTTGTCTGAATAGTTGACTGACTAGATATTAAAGCACTATATCCGGGGGTATAAAAACATATTTTGTGGCCCTGGTGGTCACTTTTACCCTAATGCTGGGATTGGGGGACTGAACCGCCATCATCTTCAGCAAGTAACCCAGAACAGCCGGAAGTTATCACAACAATTGACTGTCTAACAGATGGTAAAATAGATTTTTTAATACAAACTTACCTGTAAAATCCATTTCTTGAAGTACATAACGGGACACAGAGCCATAAATCAGAACATATGGGTTATATAGCCACCTACAGGTGAAGGACACTGGCAACCAATCAGAAAGGATGCCCCCTATACAACCCCTCCCACACAGGAAGTACCTCAGTTTTGTAACAAGCAATAAAAGACCCCATAGAAGAGGGGAGGGACTTCTGTGTCCCGTGATGTACTTCAAGAAATTGATTTTACAGGTAAGTATGAATTACAAAAATCTATTTTTCTTTTCATACATCACGGGACACAGAGCCATAAATCATAACATATGGGACGTCCCAAAGCAATGCATCTGAGGGGAGGGGGACACCAAATAATACTGCCATTCGATCACAAAAAGGATTACACCGCCGCCTGCAGTACACTGCGGCCAAATGCAGATTCCTCCTGGGTCCCAACATCCACTTAATAGAAAAGAGTGAACGTATGCACCGACGACCAGGTCACGGCCTTGCAAATCTAAACCATAGAGGCTTGATGGGGATGTGCCCAAGATGCACCTACTCCTCTGGTAGAATGTGCCTTTACAGGAAAAGGTGGAGCCTTTCCTACTAAACCATACAGTACGCCTGGGTAATAACCTGGCGAAGACTTAGATGCTGCCAACCCCTTCCTGGGCTCTTCTGGCAGCACAAACAAGATCTCCGTCTTACAAATCCGAGCTGATTTCTCTAAGTAAAACTTAAGTGCACGCATTACATCAAGAGAATGCAATAACTTTTCCTCCTCTGAGTGAGGATCTGGAAAAAAGGAAGGTAGTATAATGTCCTGATTCAAATAAAAGGTGGACACCACCTTGGGCAAAAAAACCTGGTTGTGGACGTAGAATCACCCTATCTTGATGGAAAATCAAGAATGGCTCTTTACAAGAAAGAGCTGCTAGTTCCGATACCCTTCTAGCCAAAGTTATCGCAATCAAAAAGACCAGTTTTCTGGACAAAAGAACCAGGGGAACCTGCCCCAGAGGTTCCAAAGGCTGTTTTTGTAACACTGCCAACACCAAATTTAAGTCCCAAGGACATAATGGTGGCTTCACAGGCAGAAGCAAACGTAACATTCCTGGATGAAGGTCTGAACCAACGAATGGGAAACAATCGGTTCATGGAAGAAAACCGATAAGGCTGAAATTTTAATAGTGCTCAAGGCTAATTTCATATCCACCCCCTGCTTGAAGGAAAGCTAGAATTCTCCCGATTATATATTTGTGGGGATGCCATTTCCTGGCGTTTATCAGCGTATGCACTGCAGGGCCAGATACACCCGCTCCTTAAAGTAGAGTTCCACCCTAAAATTATACTTACCTCCATCTTCTCGCTCCGGGTCACCTGAAAAACAAATGGATAATCGCAATTTTTTTTTTTTTTACTTACCTCGTTTAGAAGATAATATACTCACCTTACTTCCTTCTTCCTCCCCTCGGCGGCCACGGCGATTCATCACTTCCTGGTTTGCAATGATTCCTGGGAGCTGAACGTCATCGCTCCCAGGAATCAATGCGCCTGCACCGGCCCCGACGTCAGTTCCGGTGCAGGCGCTGTCATACCTTGCAAAACAGCTTCTGGGCATGCCCAGAAGCTGTGCAGGGATGACGCTGCAGCACCGGAAGTGACGGTGGGGCCGGTGCAGTGCATCGTGGGACCGAAGAAGACGGAAGAGGACACAGAAGAGGATCGCGCTGGCTTCAAGCTGCCCACACCTGAGATGGCAGCGCTGGAGAATACATTTTAAAGGTAAGTATTTCGTCTTGCAGGTAAGTGCAACCCGGGACAGATCAGAGGCTAGCCATTGTGGAATGTACTAGCCCTGACTGTCCCGGGGGTATTTTTATTTAAAAAAAAAAAGTTCACTGGGTGGAACTCCGCTTTAGGGTTAAGGCTTCAATAGCCAAGCCATCAAATTTAGAGACTCTACAGCAGGGTGGAATATTGAACCTTGAGAGAGTAGGTCCGGATGCAGTGGAAGGGCCCAAGGCCTCGTCACGGCCAACCTTTGGATTTGTGCATACCAAAACCCCCTCAGTCATGCTGGAGCTACCAGAATTACTGTTTTCCCCTCTAGTTGGATCCTGCGCAACAGACACCATATCAGCTGCACCGGAGGAAAGGCATAAATCAGGGAATACCCCTCCCAAGCAGTCACCAAAGCGTCCACTCTGACTGCGAGTAGATCCCTGGTCCTGGACACAAATCTCTTCAACTTGTTGTTGAACCTGGATGCCAACAGATCTACGTCTGGGACACCCCCAGCGTAGGCAGATTGATTGAAAAATCTCTGTATGTAAGGACCATTCCCCCGAAAACATCTGTTGACGGCTCAAAAAAATCTGCCTGCTAGTTCTCTATCCTAAGAATAAAAACTGCTGTCAGGCATGGCACAACACGCCCAGGATAGGATCATATCCACCTCTTTCTGGGCTGACTGACTTTGTGCCTCCTTGATGGTTGATTTAAGCCACGGCTGTGGCATTGTCGGATTGCACCCTGACAAGGTGACCCTAAAGTCTGGGCATCCAGTATTTCAAGCCCGACTGATAGCTCGGATTTCCAGAATGTTGATGGGGAGACGTCTCTCTACCCAAGACCATTTCCTCTGGACAGTGGCTTCCACCATTTTTCCAGGTCGCTGGAAGAAAGGATTTCCCCTTCTCCAGATATCTGGTCAACAACCACCAATTCAGACTCTAACATACTCTTGGTACCAGAGACATGGACCAGTCCAGAGACTGAATCCTTCCGGTCCATGTAGAATGTTGTTCTGTAAGGGTCTGGCATGGAATTGAGCATAGGGAATTCCCTAGTAACATCATGCAAAGACGTATAGAAGGATATCTAAACCTTAGTACGGACTGAACAAGATCCTTCTTGTTGGTAAGAATATCTCTGCCTGTACTGTGTCCACAAGAAGACTCAGATATTTTAGACGCTGGACCGGCTGTAATGCTGACTTTGATAAATTCAGTATCCAACCCAGACGTTCTAGGAACTGTACTGTCTGGAGGACATTTCGTCATAAAGCCGAAGCCAATCGATCTATTAGTAATAGATCATCCAGATATCCTATAACAGATACTCCTTGGGACCTTAGAACAGCCAATACTGGATCTAGGATCTTTGTGAACACCCTTGGAGCTGTGGCTATCCCGAAGGGTAGGGCCACAAACTGAAAGTAATGGTTTTCTATTGCAAAGCATAGAAACCTTTGCTGAGCCTGTAATATAGGCATGTGAAAATATGCATCCTTGCTGTCTATGGATGCTAGAACTTCCTCTCCATGCAGGGAGGCTATGACTGAACGAATTGACTCCATATGGAAAGTATGAACGTTCAGAAACTGGTTTTAGAGTTTTAAGATCCAGAATAGGTCTCACATCCCCACTTGGTTTGGGGATTATGAACAGGTTCGAGTAAAGACCCTGAACCTTTCGTTCTCCGAAACCTCTTTGAGCCCTCAGCTGGTCCAATACCAGAAAGAGAGACCTTTTTAGGGGATCTGTCGGTATATTTGACCTATAAACCGAGGATACGGGAACACCCGAAATTCCAGTTTGTATCCCTGCAAAATGGTGGAGATAACCCAGTTTTCTTGGTTCGATTCCTCCCAAACCTTGAGAACTGCAGCAGCCTTCCCCCCACCCTAGTGAGTTGGGGCGCCCCTTCACAAAGTAGACTTAGAGGAAGACTTGGCTGATCTCTGGGCCCAGGGCTATTACTGACCATGTCCTGAAGGCTTGGTTCCGGACCCATATGGTTGAGGCCCCCCTCTGGAATTAGAGGCACTGGTAGTATGAGTGCTGGGGATCTTAAAATAAGGACTCTTGCTCTCCCTTTTCACAGGTAGCAACGTACTCTACCCCCCCCCCCCCAAGATCTTTTGGATATACTTATCCAAATCATAACCAAAAAGGCATTCTCCCTGAAAAGGGAAGCCAGCCAGTAACTTTTTCATGTTAATTAACATAAAGTGCGAGGTGGATTTGACAGATCTACCACAGGCCCTCCTTGAGAAGGAACCGTCTTGGACACCAGCTTTATACGGTCTTTTTAAAGACTGACAAACTCCTATGGTCGCTACTGCTGGCTGTATCACAGATCCTGCAACCGCAAAGGAGGCTTTCAATAAAGATTCCAGCTTCTTATCTGCTGGACCTTTAAAAACCTGGGCATTATCCACAGGGCAGGTTAAACTCTTGTTAAGCGAAGAAATGGCCGCATCCACAGTGGGAATATTCCATTTCTTAGTAAACTTTTCCTTCATAGGATACAATAGTGAAAACATTTTAGGAGCAACAAAAAATCCTATCAGGATGGTCCTAATCATTATACGTTTCTTGCTCCACGAGCGGATGTATGGGAAATGACCGAGGACTATGAGGGGGGCGCAATGAGCCTAGAGAAGAAAAGGAAACTTCAGCTGTCTCTAAGGGAGGAAATTTGTGTCCAGACCGGACCATTTCAGTAAGAGACTGAACCAGCAATCTCTGGGTTTGAGAGGCTGACAGACTCCTCTGACCCTGACTCCCCAGAAGTGGAAAACTCAGCTTGACCTTCTATAGGGTCATCATCAGCTACTTCTTCCACATCCTCTGCCCAATCCTGAACTGAACTCAGGGGGTGGCTCAGGTGAAGGGGATCTATCATGTTTCTTCCCTCTTAGTGATCCTGCAATCATGCCAGCAATCTTACCCTCAAGGTTGGCTAATGCCAATGCCAAATTGTCCTTAGTGACGTAGGTTGCAGCAGAAGCACCTGGGGAAGCTACTATGCCTGACAACCATAATGGCTCAGATTGAATAGTCACCTCTGGCTGTTCAGGGGGAGTAGAGGAAGCATGGCTGGGACCTTCAAGGCCTGATGGTGGCATCCCAGTGCCCCTTCCAACTGTGCCCCCGCCCCAACCATCTTTGGGGCAGACATTGCTTTATAGCAAGACAAACTTGAGGTACTAATTTTAGTGTACTCAGTGTACTCAAGGTCTGTGCCAAGCTTGTACAGTTTATCCCACACAGCACTGATTATCCTAAGATACAAGACCTGTTTGTGCCAGTAACATACACCCACAGTGATTCACGGAACCCAGCTGCTGCTGGTCTGTGCCCCCTTCAGCCCCACCAGAGGCAACAGTTTCTTCTAAATCGTGCCCATTTATGCTGTACTGCACATGCGTGGTGTGCTATGTGGCGTCCATATGCACGCCAATTGCGTTCAATACGCCCTCCATGCGGCTTACGCCTGTACTTAAAGGCAAAGATTTTCACGCATGAATAGGCCTTCGCCACAGACACGCTATCAAGGGAGGAGACGAACATGCGGGCGCTTATGTGCCAAAATGAAAAACAGCAACCACATGGGGTGAGAGCAGCTTAGGCTGAATTTTGTTTGTCACAGCTGATACCTTTCAGGTGATCAGCCCAGGGCAAGAAAACCGTATGATAACAATAGGCAAAGAAATAATGTTTAAACAAACTTTGCATCCTCCCACAACTGCACAAGCTCATATAATCACAATAGATATAAATGGCACATTTAATCCCTGAGGAAAAGCCAGAGCTTTCATCAAGATGTATACTGCATAGCTTATCATCCACAGTCTCACATTGGTTTGTCACAGCCGATACCTCTCAGGTAATCAGCACAGGGTGAAAACAGTGTGTCAGAAAAACAAGCACAGAAATAATATATTTTGCCTAGGCTTTAACATCCATAGCCTCATGCAGAGACTCTCATGGCACTCGGTCTCTGGTATCTTTGTAAAGAGAACAGTGCATAAACTATTTGCAATCTGCAATTATGCCAGCAATTTTTACCTTCAAGGTTTGCTGTATGTAGAAATATTTTATATTGGACTCACCAGTCCTGCCGCAGGACTCTGTTTTGAAACAGGAATCCAATCTTCACCCATCACGGCGAGCTTTGTCTTGGAGACCTTCAAGGACTGGGACCCCTTGTTTTAGAGAGGCCACACCTTAGACCTGTAGAGCACCCTGCACGGAGCGCCTTTGGGGTTCGGTATTCCAAGGGTCCGGATTCCTGGATCCAGCGCCTAAAAAGAACAGCATTACAGGCAGAACCTCGTATCTGCTTCCCGAGGCTCCGGTACCATCTTTTTAGTCCATTGACTGTTTAGGATGTATCTGATAGCTAACCCCTTAGATTCAGTGATCTTTGATCAGGGTATGTAGCATATTGTGACGTGAGTCACTTTGGTTGGGGGGCTTGTGGAACCCCAATTGCTTTAGGAAGCAGGTTACTGGCGGAGATACCCAGTCGGTGGTGTCCAGATTCCGTCACATTGGTGGCAAGCGGTGGGATGCTTCCTGCAGTCTGGGACATCTAAACCTCCACCGGGATCCAAGATCGGGATAGCGGACTTTGGTCAACCCAGCGGAGATATGGACCTGGCATCAGAGTTTAAAGGGGGTGCTGCGGATCGCCCTTTCAGTATACCCCAGGAAGGTGTCTGTGGATCAATACCTGGAGCTCAGGCAACAGATTCGGGTGGGGCTCTGGCTTGGAGCGCTCCAGCTTGCTGGTATATACCAGTGCAAGTGCTTTCCAACCCCAGGGGAACGGGCCAGTGTTTAACGGAAGTTGCGGATGGCATTCCTGGGAGAGCGGGCCCAGGAGCAATGGGTATCCGAGTTGGACAGGCTGGTCCAGCAGGAGATAGAGCTGGACAATCAATATCGGGCTCTGCAATGGCACGCAGAGCAGAAATATTTAGGAGAGACATCAGAATGCTCTCCGGAGGGATATGACTTTGGTGGCCCTGGATTGCTGTGGGAGAGCCTTACAGATGTGTTTGTGTTTGGTGATGAAGGGGAACCTACCCTTGAGGACCTGCGAGAATACAGAGAGGCCATGCTCCGTATCACAGGGGTCTCAGAGCTTGAACCTGATCTAGAACACTTGCTAAGGAAAGAACAGCATCTGGAAAGGGCATACAGGAAACTGCTAGAACACATTCAGCAGCATGCCTATGAGTCGGCAGTGGAAACTTCGGAGATTGCTGTTCCCAAAGCTAAAGTGCTGACAACAGGACAGAGCTCTGCTAGCCTCTGCCCAGCACCACTAACATCTTCTGGAGTCCACAGACAGGAGATGGTGAATCTCGATCCCCAGACACCACCAGAGACTGGGGATTTAATAGACTTTTCTATTGAGGAGGAACAACCCGGTGACCCTCCTGCAGAAGAGCTCACTTCAGAGCATGGCGCTGTGGACCCCTGCATACAACAATCGGTGGCCCTGAAGGATTTGTGCAAGGTCACCGATGTTTCACTTTACTTCCCAGTGGAACAGCTGGAAGCTGGGCAGAACGCTACTGGCCTCTGCCCCCAACTAATAGAAGATGGATTCCCTGTGATAGTGGATGAGACTTTGGTTCCCACGTACACAACCCCAGAAAAAGGTCTGGCATTGGGACAGGAGGATGTCAGCCTTGTTGTACAATCACTGGGGGATTTTTATACAGAAAAAGTGTATGAGACTACTGTCTCCACCTGTATACCCCAGGGATGCTGGGTAGTCGGCCCAGATCCCCAATAGCATGGAGTGATCCCAGTCACCCTGTCTTCTCTCCAGCGGCTAAATGGACTCCAGGGAGAAGGACCAGTCCACACTTCTCCCCAGCAGGGGTATGTTCTACGAGAGAGGCAGAGGTTGGCTGGGTGAGTAACAATCTGTTCTGGACAATTTGTTTGGGGTACTGTGTGGTTGCAGACATTGGGGGACTGGAACTACGGACTAACTTCAAAGTCAACCCGTTTGGGGTCTCCTTCTATGTTAGTCTCCTGCCGAAAGGGGAGATATGTGACGTGAGACACTTTGGTTGGGGGGCTTGTGGAACCCCAATTGCTTTAGGGAGGTTGGGAGACTCCTTGTCCAGCATCCTCGGTGCCTCTTATGTGTAAATCACCCTGTGTCTATAAGAGGCACAGGGTGACATAAAAGCCCAGTGAGGCCGGCTCTGCACTAATCAGACTCTTGCTAGTGGGGGTTTGTTGTTGTTGAATACCTGCATTCCATTGTTATTATGGGATGGGTATGTTGAGTGGATTGACTAAGGGGGAGGGGTTGTCCCTGAAGTGTTCATCTCCTTGTGCTTTGTGTTTGAATAAACAGTTTGATTCTGGATGACTCCAAAGCTTGTACTGTCGAGTTATTGGGGTAACTATAGCCAGAATCACGGATCCCGTGTTCCAGAACTTAGGAAGCAGGTTACTGGCGGAGATACCCAGTCGGTGGTGTCCGGATTCCGTCACACATATCTTCTTTCTTCTTTGCAGAGAATTGTGGAGAGACTCTCCACAGTGACCATCCTTTAGACACTGGCGAAAAAACAGAGGTACTTCCTATATGGGAGGGGTTATATAGGGGGGCATCCTTTCTGATTGGTTGCCAGTGTCCTTCACCTAAAGGTGGCTATATAACCCATATGTTATGATTTATGGCTCTGTGTTCCATGATGTGCGAAAAAAAGATACATTTTGTGGCAGTAAAAATGCTATTTGTATGGGAATAGATAATCAGCCGATCGATCGCACAATGGGTAATTGTAATTTATAGCTTGCTAACTAGGTGTAATTGTAGAATCAATAATAATACATAACAGGGTCAGGATAGAAAGAGCACACATACACTGCAGAATAATGAAAGCTGCACAAACATGGACTCCTCACAGCAATGTCTCAGGGTAACGTGGCTGCACAGCGCAGTCTCTAGAAGAGTCTACAACAGTGGTGGCACACTCACCCGTGCTGTACCCCAGAACTGAATCTTCTCCCTGCCCCCAATGATGGGCATTTAAAAAACATTGCCACTTATCACTTATGAGGCGGGGGGGGGGGGGTTATATAAACACTGCCACCAACCACCAATGGGGGTTATATAAACACTGCCACCAACCACCAATGGGGGTTATATAAACACTGCCACCAACCACCAATGGGGGTTATATAAACACTGCCACCAACCACCAATGGGGGTTATATAAACACTGCCACCAACCACCAATGAGGGTTATATAAACACTGCCACCAACCACCAATGGGGGTGGTTGTATTCACCCCCCGGAGTCAATACTTTGTAGCACCGCCTTTCCCTCCAATTACAGCTGCAAGTCTTTTTGGGGAAGTCTCTACCAGCTTTGCACATCTAGAGAGGACATTTCTGCCCATTCTTCTCTGCAGAATATCTCATCTCTGTCAGATTGGACAGAGAGCGTCTGTGAACAGCAATTTTCAAGTCTTGCCACAGATTCTCAATGTGATTTAGGTCTGGACTGTGACTGGGCCATTCTAACACATGAAACCATTCCATTGTAGCTCTGGCTGGATGTTTTCGGGTCGTTGTCCTGCTGGAAGGTGAACCTCCGCCCCAGTCTCAAGTCTTTTCTTCTAAGATTGTCCTGTATTTGGCTCCATCCATCTTCCCATCAACTCTGACCAGCTTCCCTGTCCCTGCTGGAGAAAACCATCCCCACACCATGATGCTGCCACCACCATGTTTCACAGTGGGGATGGTGTGTTCAGGGTGATGTGCAGTGTTAGCTTTCCCCCACACATAGCGTTTTGGTTGAATTTTGGTCTCCTCTGAGCAGAGCTCCTCCCCCCACATGTTTGCTGTGTCCCCCACATGGCTTCTCCCAAACTGCAAACAGGACTTCTTATGGCTTCCACCAATGGCTTTCTTCTTCTCACTCTTCCATAAAGGGCAGATTTGTGGAGCGCACGACTAATAGTTGTCCTGTGGACAGATTCTCCCACCTGAGCTGTGGATCTCTGCAGCTCCTCCAGAGTTCCCATGAGCCTCTTTGCTGCTTCTCTGATGAATGCTCTCCTTACCCGGCGGTCAGTTTAGGTGGACGGCCATGTCTTGGTAGGGGCCCAGCCGGTCAGTTTAGGTGGACGGCCATGTCTTGTTAGGGGCCCGGCTGGTCAGTTTAGGTGGACGGCCATGTCTTGGTAGGGTTGCAGTTGTGCCATACTCTTTCCATTTTCCCACGATGGATTGAACAGCGCTCCGTGAGATGGTCAAAGCTTGGGAGATTTTTTTTATAACCTAACCCTGCTTTACACTTCTCCACAACTTTATCCCTGACCTGTCTGCTGTGTCCCTTGGCCTTCATGATGCTGTTTGTTCACTAAGGATCTCTAACAAACCTCTGAGGGCTTCACAGAACAGCTGTGTTTATCCTGAGATTACATTACACACAGGTGGACTCTATTTACTAATTAGGTGACTTCTAAAGGCAATTGGTTCCACTAGATTTTAGTTAGGTGTATCAGAGTAAAGGGAGAGGGGGGTGAATACAAATGCCCCCACATTTTTCACAGATTTATTTGTATCATTTATCATTTTCCTTCCACTTCACAATTATGGCCACTTTGTGTCGGTCAATCACATAAAATCCCAATAAAATACATTTATGTTTTTGGCTGTAACATGAGGGGTGTGAATACTTTTTCAAGGCACTGTACGATTGGCCTACCTCAACAATTAGCATAAATCTAAACACCAACTCTTTCACTATAAAGTTTTTACAATAGCTCCAGTGGAAGTTGAAGAGCAGCACTACGCGTTTCATTGCTCCCGCATCTTACACACGGTGCATAGGAAATCCACTGCATGGAATGTCGGGATCAGCACATTGCAATACTGAGAATCCGTACCTGACTTCTGCCTGGGACTCCTCTGAGGCCGGAATGTGGACTGTGTAATCCAGTGTCACCATGTGCGCTTTGTTATTTACCAACAAGACGGAGGTAGAGATGTCCTGGGTCAAGTCACTCTGTGGAGACATGAAATCACATATCTGTCAGCAGAAAGTGTAATACCAGAAGAGTCCTGTGGAGGCGCCCCTCACCTTGTAGTAAATGTTCTTCCCCTGAGGAGCACAGCCAGTGTTCAGGATGTAGTCATAATTTCTATGATCAATAATAAATATTCCTCCCGGTCGGACCATGCTTGCAATGTTCCGAAGTGCCAGGCGCTGGTCACTTTGATCTCCTAATATGAAATAAAGTGAATGGTGAGAGGAAATTACTCCACTAACCTGTCATACTGAGGGCCCTCTAACCCCTAAATATACCACTGAGGGCCCTCTGACCCCCATCTACCACTTAGGGCCCTCTGACCCCCATCTACCACTGAGGGTCTTCTGACCCCCATATACCACTGGGAGCAATCTGACCCCCATGTACTACTAAGGGCCTTCTGACCCCCATCTACCACTGAGGGTCTTCTGACCCCCATCTACCACTGAGGGCCCTCTGACCCCCATCTACCACTTAGGGCCCTCTGACCCCCATCTACCACTGAGGGCCTTCTGACCCCCATATACCACTGGGAGCAATCTGACCCCCATGTACCACTGAGGGCCCTCTGACCCCAATCTACCACTTAGGGCCCTCTGACCCCCATCTACCACTGAGGGTCTTCTGACCCCCCATATACCACTGGGAGCAATCTGACCCCCATGTACTACTGAGGGCCTTCTGACCCCCATCTACCACTGAGGGTCTTCTGACCCCCATCTACCACTGAGGGTCTTCTGACAGCCATATACCACTGAGGGCCCTCTGACCCCCAGGTACTACTGAGGGCCTTCTGACCCCCATGTACCACTGAGGGCCTTCTGACCCCCATCTACCACTGAGGGTCTTCTGACCCCCATCTACCACTGAGGGTCTTCTGACCCCCATGTACCACTGAGGGCCCTCTGACCCCCATATACCACTGAGGGCCCTCTGACCCCCAGGTACTACTGAGGGTCCTCTGGACCCTTATAAGTCTGAATCTGCCATTGACCTGGATGAGATTAATATAACCACTGCAGTGCCAAGCACTGTGCTTCATCATCATCCTCCCTACCATCATCACCATCCTCACCACCATCATCATCCTCACCACTATCATCACCATCGTCCTTCTCACCACCATCCTCACCATCATCATCATCTTCACCACCATCATCCTCACCACCATCATCCTCCTCACCACCATCATCACCATCATCCTCCTCACCACTCTCATCATCCTCACCATCATCCTCCTCACCACCACCTCTCCTCATTCTGCTCCAGTTCTGTTCTCCAGTCGGCCATTCCAAGTGTGTTTTGTCTTTTCATTTACCTAATTAATGACCACATTTTCCCCTTTCTTTATCCCCGGCAATGTTCCTAAGCATGTTTCTGTGCTGGAGGAACACATGGGTGATGATGGAGGGGTCAGCAGAGATGAGATAAAGGGACGAATCTCCGGAGCAGTCTGAAAGCTCAGGAACCTTCCACCGCTCTTTGTAAATCCCAACCTTTGGCCTCTTCCTTTCTCCTGAGCATAGGTAACCAGTGATCCCAACCACAACCACTGGCAGAGTCCCGGAGGTGGGGGCTGAACTTTGATATTTGTATAACAGAACAGCTCTGAGTTTTGGGGCTTCCAGGTTACTCTGATATCTGCACCCCTAGGTGCCCACAATTCACTCTATGTGTTCCATCATTCTGGAGAATGTGGCTGGATAATATGGAGGGCCATTATCGGGGAGCTTGCTGCAAATAGGTTAGTGAGGGTTGACTTTCTGCTTTTCACCCAGGAGGGGAGGAGGGGAGGCGGGGGGGGATACAAAGCTGCTATTTGTACACAGGTCCAGAGGGGCGAAGTACACTGAACGTCCTGCCATGTGTACCCACAGATACTGTCTGGGACTGAGGAACATCTGCCAATAATAAATGTTTGTAGAGCCGTGCTCCCCTCCCTGGTTTTTGTTCCAATAGTTTCATTGGTAAATTTCAGGTCATGCATACAGGGCTGCTGTTATAAATCATGGGGCCCCGTACAACTTACCTGACAGGGCCCCCCTTAAAAAATATCAAAACAATTTTTTCACTAAAAATACACAGAAACCATTATTAGCAGGCACAAACACAACATAACTCACAAACTTATGGGGGAACAGGGGGGGGTGTACAATATGGGGGGGTAGGGCAGGATGGCACAGTACAGGGGGGCAAGAGGGTACAGTACGGGGAGGCAGGAGGGTACAGTGCAGGGGGGGTGGGGCAGGATGGCACAGTACAGGGGGGGCAAGAGGGTACAGCACGGGGAGGCAGGAGGGTACAGTACAGGGAGGGGGTGGGGCAGGAGGGCACAGTACACCAGTTAGGAGGGTACAGTATTACTTGCTAACTGTCCCATTTTTGCCGGGACAGTCCCAGGGAATTGACATTGTCCTGGCAAGTGCCTGTAAATGCCGGTGTTGGGCAGCTGGTGCCCGTATATAAATGGTTGCGGGCCGACATACCAGATAGTATAATTAGGTTTCATGGTACTTATATACACTTTGCACTTTATTTATATTTCCATATTCCATTTTTTGGATGGTCACATCTGAGCACATTTCACATTTTACAATTGCAGGGAATTGTGAGGAGAATTTTAAACTTTAAGCAGAAGAAAAAATGGAGTAAAAAACCAATAAATCCCTACAGCTCCCTCACTCCGCGCTATGGATATGGATAATATGATGCCACTATCAGAAAGTGTGAAAATGATAAAATAATATATTACCATATATAGCAGCTGCTATTATTAACAAGAAACTTATATTGCTAGAGGTGAATATATTCTTCAAACCAAGATTTTCCCTTATGAACCTATATACAGTATATACACACTAGCAGCGTATATAAGACTCAGTCTCCAAAGTCCATACACTCCAAACCAATGAGCCAAAGTTCCTCAGTAATATCGATAATAAAGTCCGTGGTATAATCCGGTGAATAACTCTTCTGTGTTTAAATGCATTGGATGATGTGCACCTTCACCGCACCTCTGTGGACCCCTTTAGTAGTGCCCACCTACCTTTAAACATGTATATTGCGCCTTAAATATCAATCCTCTGGCAAGGCTCCCTGGACCGGTCCACAGATCACCTGGACAGCAAACCATCCACCGGATATCTCCCAATCCCAGGAATACCATGCAGTCACAAGGGGGAACTCATAGTGTATACCATATAGATCATTTCATTGCATTAAAAACATCAATAATTACACTCACATTTGCAGCATAGAAATATAGCGTAGTAGAAATGGGCACCCTCCCGGCTGTGCGTATTAACACCGCTTGCGGTCCTCGTACTGTCCGCGGCTCAGCACCAGCCAACAAACTTCCGGGTTCCTGGGTGTGACGTCAGACTCTCCCTTATTTCTTTAACTAAGTAAAACACTGGACACCATAATTGGAGTTTAATGGCCAAAGCAGCCTTTTATTAAACCAAATTGTATAAATAACATAAATCATACCAGTAACAGTAAATACATTCTGAAATTTGGAGCCCCCAAGGTCCTTGTAGGCACCACTACTTCACATACCTGCTTCACCAAACTTAGGCCTCCAGACGCAAAACACGACTCGGAGACAACACCACTATTGGTAGGTACAACCCAGACAAACCACAGGGAGCCGTACCCAAGACGGGTCCCTACTAATTTTTATTTATCAAATAAAGCACATAGAAGGACCTTGAACCCCGCCACCGGCGCACAAACATGACACCTCGTGTTTGAGCGCTCCACCACACCCGCAAGGCTCTCTGCTCACCCTTTACCCATCAATACACATTGTGAACCGGTGAACACCATCGCCACATAATTACTGTCAGGTGTCCGACTCCAACTCCTGACCCCCAGACCACCCACACTCACCACGATAACCGACTTAGAAGAGATATCACCCGCACCCTTTGTAACTATCAACTAATGGAGCCACGCCCATTGAGTATGTGCTACCGTCTATGACCATGAAAGAGAGGGAGCAGGGAAGGAGAAACAAGGAAGTAGAAAATGTATAGGAAGACCCCCATCAGCTCCGACATGGAGAAAAGACCCCCAAAAGCGCCCCCCTCGTGTGCCGGTAACCTGTCAGTAGCTCCGATGAGGCACAGGAATTGATGAAAAACGACCCTCCAGGCACTCCCTTATGGCGAACATTCCCCCTTACAAGGATAAAACGGCCGGTTCGGCCTGTTATTAAACAAAACCCGAAATCACGTAATACCCAAAACAGTCAAAACCAATCCAGATAAAAGAATGGTTTGCCAGATCCTAAATGAGACCACCTCCCACAACTTTGGGGTATGCGGTACCATTAAAGTATATTCTGTCCCCCAGACGCGGAACACCGCCCCTAGGATGATTCTCACTGACCACGGGCCCCTACCACCTACGCAACCCGGTAGGTCTGGACCGGACCAGACCACCCAAGGGACTCTATGCCCGAGATGAGGCCCCACCATGAGTTCGGTCGACACCATGTTCCTGGAACCCCTTCCATGATCCCAACTGCCCAGCAGCGCAAGTGTGAAACCTACCACCGGTCTTAAGGCGCACCCTGCCAGCAACAGAACCTCCTAATGCAGAAAAACCCAACTATTTGTTTCCCACGGCCGCGCAGGCACTACCTAGCCCCCCAAAACAAAGGAATGCTCCTTGAAACAGCGATACCAAAAAGGCGGGGGGGGGGGGCTGGGCTTACAACCAAGCAACCAAAGTACTAGGTGTGCCGAAATGAAAAGAAAGCTCTCCCCTACCAAAATTGAAACAGATCGGGGCAATACACGACCAGTGATACAAGGACCGCCATCTATGAACATAAGTAAATCAAGCTGCAGCTGTAATTGCCCCACCTAGAGATATTGAGTGCAGCCGCCACAGCCCGACACCCCATGGTCACCCCCCTTAACTGGCATTCCACAGGTGACTCCATACCTTAGATGGGTCGATGAACTGATAAACATGGCCTGTTATGTTGCCCAACTCCAAAGACCCCAACTGCCAGGCACAGGACATGGTGATACTCTGTAAGGGATGTGTTCCCTTCATTGGTGGACTCAAGTACGCATAAACAAAGAGGTAACCCCCAACGCAGGATTGGCATCAGACCCCAGATCAGTACAAAACACGCCCGCCACCCACGTCCCCTTTGTAAACCCAGTATGCCCTCAGGCCGAAGCACCAGGGTGAGCCACCAGGTTCTGCAAGCTGGCCTGCCACGTTAATGGGCACTAACCACTGGTATACAATGCAACATGCCAGCCGTCTGAAACCACACCACAACCTAAGGTGCTGAACCGCCATCCTCCAATGCTTGCCACAAAGGACATTCGCAATAGAAATGGCCCCGGCGAAGGCCAGGAACAAAATAAAACAACAGCCCGAGTAAACCCTGTATAAGTCGCAGGGCCAAGAGTACCTCGGTATAAGCACGCTGTCTCAGCAGTCACAGACCCGAGCAGGTCCATGACTGCCCAAAATTAGCAATAGTAGAGAAGGACCTGGTCCGCATGGACAACACCACCCCACCCCATGAAACCCAATGAACACTCTCACTCCACCTGAGAAACTGACCAGAGATGCTGCCGACTGATTACGAATCAGCTCCAGCGTCTCTGACAGTACAAGCAAGATGCCCCCCCCCCAGTCCCCACCAAGGACCCTGACTGCCCGATGCCACCCCCAAACCTGCGCCCACGGAAACCGAGAAAGACATACACCTGAGAACTAGTACCACCAGGCGTAGGTAAGGCGTGAAAACGCGTAGATATACAAGCGAGACAGAACAATATGGCACAATGAGCGAAACCATAGAGGAGAAGATGCCGAAACTCTGGCACTTGCAACCACAGCGACCTCAGTAACCCAATTAAAACAGGCCTGCGGATTACCAAAATAATCGCCAAAACGGCATCAAGCATAATGGTGAAAAACCCTCCCTGGGAACTGGTAGGAACCCCCCACCCCTCATGGAGGCCCGGGAAAAGAGTCCCAACGCCCAGTAGTTGCCCACCATGACACACTGCTCCCCACGAACCACACCAGATGAAAATGCCGGTAGCCTCCCCTATTCATGCCGACCCAACCATTGTATGAATGCGGTATGCAGGATGGAACAAGCAAACTCCGGTGTGGCCAATGGAACGGAAACCGTTGTAAGCAACGGCACTGCTCTAATGATTGTCCCCCGCAGAGCCTAGCAAGACAAACAGTGCATACTCCGCAGGGCAGCCGTCCATGGCCCCCGGTTGAGTAAAATGCCTAGAAAGCAGAAAATTGGCAAATGAAAACTCAAGGAATTAAACCGCGGTCACCCGCAGAACAGGTGGGAGAAGCCACCACCACCAAACTAGGACCAAGGGAAGGATACCCAGTCCAGACAAAGCAAAGGTACTACCAATAATCCTCTCCGCGCATTAACCAACAAGACAGCGCACCCAAAAACATAGCCGGACCTGCACAAAGACATGCAGCCCACCAAGGATAACCTAGAGAACCCCTAGTGCAGAGGGCGCAACCCTCCCTGCAAGGAATTTAAAAATTGTAAGACAGGACAAGAAGGCAAACCCCCGCTGCGGCAAGGCCAGGCTGCAAGCACCTACCAAAGATGAACTCACCAGCTGAACCGGCAAGCAATAGGATGGAGTTCGACATATACCGACATTGCATGGAACCTTGCCGGGGGGCCCGAGCTGAAACGATATAGTACACGGGCAAGATAAACGATGAGTCAACCATTTTTTTTGTTTAAATCATTAAGGTACATAACTGGGGACGACACCCCAAAAAGGGGGCCTAGAAACTGTCCCAGTGAGGGGTCCGAATTGGACCGGCCATGTGACCCAAGTGACTGTCCTGTGGACAGCTCGGCCAAATCAAAAAAGGCCTCCGGGCATAACCGCAGAACATCAAGAGCCTGCAGGAACAAAAGAAGGACACACAAACTGACTGAACCCTGAGCCCAACCCCTGGCCACCGAATGGGCCACACAGTGATCTGGTCCGCCGCGTCGCAAAGGAATCATCCTTGGCACCTGCTGCACACCCCTCCCTGTTGGCCTAAGGCTCCCCAGACATATTGCGACCCCGTAGATGTCCCATAAACCCGGGAAGCCGCTGCGAGGGCGCCCAAATAGCGTAAAACCATGTGGAACAGCGTTCCGTGTTCATCACCCCCATGCCCTAGTAAAGATGGCAACCGTGTGTAACATCAATATCTACCTGTCCATGTAGTCTTCCTTGAGCTTGGCATACTTACCCTTGTTCTGGTTGCACAGTTCCCGCAGAATCAACGGGAAAATACCAAATACTCACCTTTTCTATCCCAATGTCCAACGCCCGCTTGAGACAGGGCCCCCCGAAGCACCCGAACACTGCATGTCCCACGATTCAGTAAAACGGGTCAAATGTGCAGCCCAATTGTGCCCCAGGCATCCTCCAAGCAACAAGGCGCCAGGCGCCGCCATGATGCATATCGCTGAAACTGATAGTGGGAACCGGATCCGACAAGAAATGCCCTGCAGCCCCCCACCCGGGAATACAAACCCGGCGTGAGACAAGGCATCGCCCAAACCCATGCAAGCGATAAACGCAATGCCCGCAGACCTAGCTGAGAGGGTGTCCCCTGCAGGCTGTTACCATGACTCTCTAAAGAAGAAACTGATCCCCCACACCGCATAGTTCCCAGAAAACCTCCACCTACTGCCCCAGCAACCTGAAATAAACCCCAGTAAAAAAAGAAGAGAAAAACATACTTACAAGGCTGCCCAGGACACTAAACCCCACCAGCCGCAGGTCCTGCATCCAAGCTGACAGCGCCGGGTCCTCGCTTCCAAAGTCGCCAATCCCCTTCTGCTGGAATGATGCTGTCCGCCATCCGCATTGCACTCACAGGAGCCACCGAGCGATTTGCGGCCAGTGACATCGCAGGACCCTCGCCCCGCCCCTTCCCGACATCTCCACCTAAACACCCCCCTAACCTCCACCTAAACACCCCCCACCCCAACCTCCACCTAAACACACCCTCAGGCTAAGAAATAATTACACATTTATCCCATGCATGCAGCCTTTTTACAAAAATTCAATCTTATAAAAATCTAGGGGGCGTGAAAGGACAGAAAGAAAAGCCGCACACCCAGAGACTGACAGACAGCAGCTACGGGGACCTGACATTCCTCCACGCCTTTGCCCAGTCTCCTGGCCGCCACCTGTCCTTCTCAAGACCCCGAATCTTCCCAACCTCACCCAGAATATTGTGTGTAACGGAACAGGGCACCCCGGACCGGGTGCCTCCGTTGAAAGATGCTCCTAGTGCTTTCCGAGGACTCCAAGCACTCCACCAGACACTGTAACCACTTCAGATTCCACGAACCGCCGCAGCTTGGTTAGGGTTTTGCAATCTCCTACCCACCCTGGACCTACGACAAGGCTCCAGGTTCCTGTGGGTGAACCTCTCTTTCCTCAGAGAGTGCAGCAGAACAAGCTCTACACAAGATCTTAAAAGAGCTCAGTGATTCTCTAAGGGAGTATGGAGGACCATAGCAATCCCTTGCAGCATATCCCCCAATAAGAGACAGAACTCTAGATTGAGGTTGAATGAACTCAGCACAACTTTATTGAACACGACTTATATACAGTTTTCACCCACAAAGTTACCACCCAGATGGACCTTGTTGAAGACTGAACATAATATTCACCATCCAATAGTAACAGAGTTTTACACTCTCATACAGTGCACAAAATTTACAATGTGGGACAACCCCCCCCCCCCCTTAGCATCTAATCAACATTCCTATAAGTTTCTCTTAAAGCAGACAGACAGGTGGGCTCATTAGCACAGTTTACAATAGGTGAATGGAAAAGGTGTCTCAGACCCTATTTTAGACAAAAGCACTTCAATGATTAGCAGCCATGCTGTCTCTACCAGTTCCTGGATGCCCATATAAGGAGTGGACTTCCTGTACCTTACAGTTTACAGGAATAAAGGTTTAGCTTCTAGGCTAGAGGCAAGGCTCCATTAGCCCCATGACTTATCCGTCTTTAAATTCCAGTGACGGTGAGTCCCGTCACATTGTGCACCACCACCTCGACAGGAAGGACTTTTTTCTGAGTGGAAACCTGACACCGTGCATTCCACATGAAGTAACGAACTACTAAGCTAACTAGAAAAAGTGTCTCGAAATCAAAATCCAGATGTGTCTCAAAAGCCCTGTACGACCACTCTGCATAACTTAAGCCGGAAAGGAAAGGGATACCCAGAGCCCCACCCACCCGCTTATAGACTTCTATATTAAAGGGGCACTGAAGCAAGAAATGGTTCATAGTCTCCTCCACACCTCCACACTCCACTCTTGGACAGCCACAGTTCTCCGCAGAGCGATGCTTCAAGTTGCCCTTCACATAAAGTCTGCCATGGAATGAGAGCCAGGCCAAATCCCGAAACTTCAAAGGGAATCTCTCCAGATTAATCAGATTAAGCAGACCCTCCCTCATAACAGGGCCTGGGCAATCCCTCAAGGCCAGTGGCTCGTTAAAGGCAGATTCAACAACCCTCTTCTTCAGGGCCTTCCTAGGAAGAGACTTAATTTCCTCCGCCATCACTCCCCACTGCCGAAGTATTTTTAGACACGGGGCAACATAAGCTGGGAGCTCACCATGTCGGACCCTCAGGCTTTTCACTGGCTAACCATTCTCCCAACTTCGCAGAAAAGGCCTTAACCAGGACTAAAAAAAAAGCCAACCAACCCAGGCGGTTCCTTTGCCAGCATGTTACCAAAATTATGCTTCAAAAACATCAGAGAAAAAAAATACCACCGGGTTGACCATACCTAAGCCACCCATAGGCCTGGGAAGATTGGTTACAGAGCTCCTAATGAGGTTCAGTTTGTTTCTCCATAACATCTGGAAAAAAACAGCTGTAGATCTTAGCATAGAGAGACACTGGCAAAACGCAGACAAAGCTGACATACAGAAATACCGGGATCAGGTAAGTTTTAATCAGGTCACTCCTTTCGCTTTGGATTAGATTTTCCTCAGCAGCTGTCATCTTTATATTTTCAGCTGAAGAGGTAATAACAGTCCCTGCAAAGGAAGCTCCAAAAGGTCCATCATAGGGTTCAGGAGTCTCTCCCGGACCCTGACACGATAACCAGTTTACATTCTATTCAACTGGTGACTGGGTTGTTGTGATGAAACATCAAAGGACGGGACCAGAACCGAGATACACCGGGCCATTCCAGGTTCAACTGACAACGCCGACTTCCTTAAAGCTGAGGGACAACTGAGTGCACATCGGCCTCTGCAAGAAGCTGCTCAATTACGTCAAAGAATGAGGAGTATCGGTTTTATTTATATTCTTAGCTTAGTGTATTTTAGCGAGGGAAAAGCATCCAAACCTATTGTTTAAAATGCATCTTCAGCTTGCTAAGATGGCGAACAGGACCAATTGCTGGGTTTGCTCTAAATCTCCCCCGAGCCATTGCACCCCAGCAATGGCAGCAGTTCATGCTATATACAACGTTCATATTGGCATGAAGAAATATGAGAAACTTGCAAAGACGACCAGGAGACACTTGTCTATAGAAATGAATGGCACATTTCTAGAGGGTAACATCAGTTATAGGTTTAACATTAGCTCTTAGCTCTGGCTCCTGTTCTTTGCTTTCTAATTCAGTTTGGGTATCAGGACAACTAGGTAGTCCCCAGATGTGCTTCAACCTTAGTTTTGGCAAAGGGAATAGGATTGTAGGATCTATCGCTTGTGAGAAAGGTATAACAGTCAATCTTACCAATGAAACCCGTGGTCTCTTTAATGACATTAATAGACCAGATTATATCTGTTGGAAGGAAGGGAGTGATGTTCAGACTGAAGGAGCAATCCCCCATTCTATTATGTCACTACTTAGTGCCCGTGACCGTCAGAGAAATTCTTCCTGTACGGTTCTGACAGGTCCCTATTATTTCCTATGTGGTTCTGCCGCTTAAAAGGTAATTTCCCCTAATGATGTTCATGTGCTTTAGTGAGGCTTGTCTAGGCATCCTACAGTACAGCCGATGGTGAGGATCTGCTGGTGCAAAGGCAAGGACATCAGGGAGAGCTAGCAGGGAACTGTACTCCAACCACGACCAGGCCTGGGCATGGTTCCCAGCTTGGACCGGGTATGGGGATTGAACTTATGAAGCGATTGAACAATTTCTTGTCCATTGTGGATAAGATGTTCAATGAGATCGTTGAAGCAGTAAAGGAGATTACTCAGGAACAACAAAAAATGAAGACTCTTGTACTGCAGGAAAAGATGGCACTTGATTATCTGTTAGCTTCCAAGGGGGCTTTCTGTGAATTCATAGGAGAAGACTGTCGTACCCGGATAGCAGATACCAGTTGTGACAAACTCACTCAGGACAGGGGCTTTTAGAGGGGAGTGCAGGCTAGCCTCTTGCCTACTGACTTTGGGTCCTAGCTTGTGAGGGAACACTGCTCTTTGTGGGGTGTATTCTGGGGGACCCTTAGAGTAATGTTACTTTGGATTCAAGTCCACATCTCCCCAAGATACACAGACTCTGGGACTCTAGACCTAGGATCCATTCTGCAGAATAATATTGTTTTACTTAACTGGGAGTATTGAAAAGAGTAGTGTCCACTCCACTCCACTCCACTCCACTCCAATCCACTCCACTCCAATCCACTCCACTCCACTCCAATCCACTCCACTCCACTCCACTCCACTCCAATCCACTCCACTCCAATCCACTCCACTCCAATCCACTCCACTCCACTCCACTCCACTCCAATCCACTCCACTCCAATCCACTCCACTCCAATCCACTCCACTCCACTCCACTCCAATCCACTCCACTCCAATCCACTCCACTCCACTCCACTCCACTCCAATCCACTCCACTCCACTCCAATCCACTCCAATCCACTCCAATCCACTCCACTCCACTCCAATCCACTCCACTCCAATCCACTCCAATCCACTCCAATCCACTCCACTCCACTCCAATCCACTCCAATCCACTCCACTCCACTCCAATCCACTCCACTCCACTCCAATCCACTCCAATCCACTCCAATCCACTCCACTCCACTCCAATCCACTCCACTCCACTCCAATCCACTCCACTCCAATCCACTCCACTCCACTCCAATCCACTCCACTCCACTCCACTCCAATCCACTCCACTCCAATCCACTCCACTCCACTCCACTCCAATCCACTCCACTCCACTCCACTCCAATCCACTCCACTCCACTCCAATCCACTCCACTCCAATCCACTCCACTCCAATCCACTCCACTCCACTCCACTCCACTCCAATCCACTCCACTCCAATCCACTCCACTCCAATCCACTCCACTCCACTCCAATCCACTCCACTCCACTCCACTCCACTCCACTCCAATCCACTCCACTCCAATCCACTCCAATCCACTCCAATCCACTCCACTCCACTCCAATCCACTCCACTCCAATCCACTCCAATCCACTCCACTCCACTGTCTAGCTTTTTTGTGAGTGCCCTACTGCAGCAGTTTATTATGAATTAATGCACAATCAGATGATGTGAAACCGATGTCCCTGCAAGTGCACTTTTCCTATCAGTTCTCATGCAGGTAAGGTGTGGAGAACGAGCCCTTATTGTTAAAAATATTAATAAATAAAGTTTTACATGTTCAGTAAGTGTCGGTTCACACTAGGGTGACACGACTTCGGGCGAGTTATGCCATCGCCTGTGCACCACGACTTTGGCGCGGCTTGCAACGACTTCACATAATGGAAGTCAATGCAAGTGGCTCCGATGTCGCCCCGAAGTAGTGCAGGAACCTTTTTCTAAGTCGGAGCGACTTGAGTCGCTCCTATTAGAACGGTTCCATTGCACAGCACGGTCCGCTACTTGTCAGGTGACCAAGTCGCCTGGCAAGTCAGAACAGTGTGAACCGGTGTAACGTGAGAAAAACCTACCCCTCGTCACTTCCGGCCAGGAGCAGCTGAGCAGCGCAGCAGTGCGCATGCTCACAGCCCCGGATACCTAATGGAAGAGCTGAGGATCAGACTAGTGCGCATGCGCACTAGTCTGAAACGATCTCGGTGTCCGTTAAAAAAACCTACCAAAGCGGGGGTGACATAAAATAGCTGTGCTGCACTATGAGTCATCTCCGCTCCTGTCCCTGTCACTTCCCTGATCTTGGCTACTAAATATAAAAGCGGCTGGCGGCTCCGTGATTTATCTTTTCATACAGCCGCCGCCGCTTTTATATTTAGTAGCCAAGATCAGGGAAGTGACAGGGACAGGAGCAGAGATGACTCATAGTGCAGCACAGCTGTTTTAATGTAACTGCTCGCGTTACACAGACTGCCGTGAACCGGAAGTGACGGGGGTAGGTTTTTCTCACGGGTAGGTAATTCTCACGGAACACCGGCACTTACAGATTTGTGTTGATATTTGTGTTTATTTTGCAAAATTTTAAATGTGCAAAAATATCGGCCAATATCAGCCGATACCGATATGCGATCGCCAAAATATCGGTATCGGCAACGAAAAACCGATATTAGTCGATCACTATACAGTATATATGTGATACTGAACTTCCGGGTAGGGGCGGGAATGCACACCGCCGGCAGCTCGCTCACACTGTGATTATACACTGCGGGACTCGATGTGCACCGGCAATCGCTGATCCTGCAGACAGACAGAATGGTGGTCTATGTCAGTGTTCCCCAACCCCCGGGCCGTGGACCGGTACCGGTCTGTGGATCAAACGGTACCGGGCCGCCCAAGGAACTTTAAATTATTTTACTGTCTCGGCAGTGGCGGCCGGTGCGTTGGGGGCGCCGGGGTGCAGAGCAGTGCGCCCCGAGCCCACACATTTTGTGACAATAGCGAATGAAAATTTGCTATTGTCACACGGATCCTCCTCCTGGCCAATCAGGAAGCGGGTCCTCCCGCTTCCTGATTGGACGAAAGGCAAACCTCAAGCCATTGGCCGAGGAGGAGGCGGGAGGACTGAGTACTCGAGGAGACGCCGGGGGACTGAAGAGAAGCCGCCGCTGCCTGAGGTAAGTGCACTGGTCTCGCGGGGGGGGGCTGGCACGCGGGCACGCTGGAATCTCTGCATTGAAAGGGGGAAAGCTGGCATCTCTGCACTGAAAGGGGGCAAGCTGGCATCTCTGCATTGAAAGGGGGTACGCTGGCATCTCTGCATTGAAAGGGGACACGCTGCCATCTCTGCATTGAAAGGGGGCACGATGATCTCTGCATTGAAGGGGGCATGCTGGCATCTCTGCATTGAAAGGGGACACGCTGCCATCTCTGCATTGAAAGGGGGAACGCTGGCATCTCTGCATTGAAAGGGGACACGCTGCCATCTCTGCATTGAAAGGGGGAACGCTGGCATCTCTGCATTGAAAGGGGGCACGCTGCCATCTCTGCATTGAAAGGGGGCATGCTGGTATCTCTGCATTGAACGGGAGAACGCTGGCATCTCTGCATTGAAAGGGGGCATGCTGGTATCTCTGCATTGAAAGGGGGCACGCTGGCATCTCTGCATTTTAAGGGGGCACGATGATCTCTGCATTGAAAGGGGGCACGCTGGCATCTCTGCATTGAAAGGGGGCATGCTGGTATCTCTGCATTGAAAGGGGGCACGCTGGCATCTCTGCATTTAAAGGGGGCACAATGATCTCTGCATTGAAAGGGGGCATGCTGGTATCTCTGCATTGAAAGGGGGCACGCTGGTATCTCTGCATTGAAAGGGGGCACGCTGGCATCTCTGCATTGAAAGGGGGCACGCTGGAATCTCTGCATTGAAAGGGGGAACGCTGGCATCTCTGCATTGAAAGGGGGAACGCTGGCATCTCTGCATTGAAAGGGGGCACGCTGGCATCTCTGCATTGAAAGGGGGCACAATGATCTCTGCATTGAAGGGGGCACGATGGTATCTCTGCATTTAAAGGGGGCACACTGGTATCTCTGCATTGAAAGGGGGCACGCTGACATCTCTGAATTGAAGGGGGCACGCTGGTCTCTCTGCATTGAAAGGGGGCACGCTGGTCTCTGTCCATTGAAAGGGGGCACGCTGGTCTCTGTGCATTTAAAGGGGGCACGCTGGTCTCTGTGCATTTAAAGGGGGCACGCTGGTCTCTGTGCATTGAAACGGGGCACGCTGGCATCTCTGCATTGAAAGGGGGCACGATCTCTGCATTGAAGGGGGCATGCTGGTATCTCTGCATTGAAAGGGGGCACGCTGGCATCTCTGCATTGAAGGGGGCACGCTAGTCTCTCTGCATTGAAAGGGGGCACGCTGGCATCTTTGCATTGAAAGGGGGCACGCTGGCATCTCTGCATTGAAAGGGGGCACGCTGGCATCTCTGCATTGTAAGGGGGCAAGCTGGCATCTCTGCATTGAAAGGGGGCACGCTGGTATCTCTGCATTGAAAGGGGGCACGCTGGTATCTCTGCATTGAAAGGGGGCAAGCTGGCATCTGTGCATTGAAGGGGGCAAGCTGGCCTCTCTGCATTGAAAGGGGGCACGCTGGTCTCTCTGCATTGAAAGGGGGCACGCTGGTATCTGTGCATTGAAAGGGGGGCATGCTGGTCTCTGTGCATTGAAAGGGGGCACGCTGGTCTCTGTGCATTGAAAGGGGGCACACTGGCATCTCTGCATTGAAAGGGGGCACGCTGGCATCTCTGCATTGAAAGGGAGCACGCTGGCATCTCTGCATTGAAAGGGGGCACGCTGGCATCTCTGCATTGAAATGGGGCATGATGATCTCTGCATTGAAAGGGGCACACTGGCATCTCTGCATTGAAAGGGGGAACGCTGGCATCTCTGCATTGAAAGGGGGCAAGCTGGCATCTCTGCATTGAAAGGGGGCACGCTGGCATCTCTGCATTGAAAGGGGGCACGCTGGCATCTCTACATTGAACGGGGCACAATGATCTCTGCATTGAAGGGGGCACGCTGGCATCTCTGCATTGAAAGGGGGAACGCTGTCATCTCTGCATTGAAAGGGGGCACAATGATCTCTGCATTGAAATGGGGAACGCTGGAATCTCTGCATTGAAGGGGGCACAATGGTCTCTGCATTGAAGGGGACACGCTGGCATCTCTGCATTGAAAGGGGGCACGCTGGCATCTCTGCATTGAAAGGGGGCACTATGATCTCTGCATTGAAGGGGGCACGATGATCTCTGCATTGAAAGGAGGCACGCTGGCATCTCTGCATTGAACGGGGGCCTGCTGGCATCTCTGCATTGAAAGGGGGAACGCTGGTATCTCTGCAGTGAAAGGGGGCACGCTGGCATCTCTGCATTGAAAGGGGGCACGATGATCTCTGCATTGAAAGGGGGCACGCTGGCATCTCTGCATTGAACGGGGGAACGCTGGCATCTCTGCATTGAAAGGGGGCATGCTGGCATCTCTGCATTGAAAGGGGGCACGCTGGCATCTCTGCATTGAATGGGGCATGACGATCTCTGCATTGAAGGGGGCACGCTGGCATCTCTGCATTGAAAGGGGGCACACTGGCATCTCTGCATTGAAAGGGGGCACGCTGGTCTCTCTGCATTGAAAGAGGGCACGCTGGTCTCTCTGCATTGAAAGGGGGCACGCTGGTCTCTCTGCATTGAAAGGGGGCACGCTAATTTTTTGGTGTAACTGTATTTTATTTTGAAAGCATGTTTAAATACAATTAAATTAAAATTATAAAATGAAAACAAGTGGGCCACGGAAAAATTATCAAACGTTTATCGGTCCTTGGCGATAAAAAGTTTGGGGAGCACTGGTCTATGTAAACAAGGCAGACCGCCGTTCTGACTGGAGGGAAAGCATGGATCCTGTGATCCTGCAGAGACATTGATCTATGTCTTCCCCTAGCACAAGCACCTCCCCCACAGTACACAAACACTGGCTAGGCACACAGTTAACCCTTTGATCACCTCTGATGTTAACCCCTTCCCAGCCAGTGTCATTAGTACAGTGAGCGTATAATATTTTTAGCACTGAACACTGTATTGGTGTCACTGGTTCCCACAAAGTGTCACACTTATGTCAGATTGCCCGCCGCAACATCGCAGTCCCGCTATACTAGCAAAAAAAAATGAAAAATGTATTTAAAATAAAAAAACCCATAGCTTGTAGATGATAAAACTTTTGCGCAATCCAATCAATATACACTTATTGGGATTTTACATAGCAGAATACATATTGGCCTAAATTGATGAAGAAATTCGATTTTTTTCAGTTATAATTGGATGTTTTATAGCAGAAAGTGAAAATATTCTTTTGTTTTTTTTCTGTCAAAATTGTCGGTCTTTTTTGGTTTTTAGTGCAAAAAATAAAAACCACAGAGGTGATGAAATACCGTGGGAAAAAAGGACATCAATTTTATTTGGGTACGACGTCGCATGACTGTGCAATTGTCCATTAAATTAATGCAGTGCCGTATAACAAAAAAATGGCCTGGTCATGAAAAGGGGTAAATCTTCCGGACTTCAAGTGGTTAAGCCCACTACTATTCCTTTATATTGGCTTTTGTAAATTACGAGTGCAGCAATTGATGGATGAAAGGTTTAGCACTGGGAGATAAATTATATATTTTATATACAATTCTAAAGATCAGACCAAAATGAGGAGAAAAGAGGGGCAGAGGGACTTTCTTCCAAATCCGGGACCGCTGGGAGCTGTGCAGAATAGTGAGAGTGGGCGGGGAGTCTTCCAGGACAACGCTCAGATTTCAGGGACTGCAGGATTTCTATAAAAACCAGGACTGCTGTGATGCATGAAAAACATTAAAGACAATGTAAAGACAGGACAGTCTGCCTTAGGGCTGATATCGGGGGGCAGCCTATACATACTTGGGGGCCTGGGCATCCCTAGGGGACCAGCTGCCTGGGGGATATCTCTTTTCTATATTGGGATGTCTCTTTGCTATATTGGGATGTCTCTTTGCTATATTGGGATATATCTTTGCTATATTGGGATATATCTTTGCTATATTGGGATGTCTCTTTGCTATATTGGGATGTCTCTTTGCTATATTGGGATGTCTCTTTGCTATATTGGGATACCTCTTTGCTATATTGGGATATATCTTTGCTATATTGGGATGTCTCTTTGCTATATTGGGATGTCTCTTTGCTATATTGGGATGTCTCTTTGCTATATTGGGATGTCTCTTTGCTATATTGGGATATATCTTTGCTATATTGGGGTGTCTCTTTGCTATATTGGGATGTCTCTTTGCTATATTGGGATGTCTCTTTGATAGAGGGGCTGTCTCTTTGCTATATTGGGATGTCTCTTTGCTATATTGGGATATATCTTTGCTATATTGGGATGTCTCTTTGCTATATTGGGATATATCTTTGCTATATTGGGATGTCTCTTTGCTATATTGGGATGTCTCTTTGCTATATTGGGATGTCTCTTTGCTATATTGGGATATATCTTTGCTATATTGGGATATATCTTTGCTATATTGGGATGTCTCTTTGCTATATTGGGATATATCTTTGCTATATTGGGATATATCTTTGCTATATTGGGATGTCTCTTTGCTATATTGGGATATATCTTTGCTATATTGGGATGTCTCTTTGCTATATTGGGATATATCTTTGCTACATTGGGATGTCTCTTTGCTATATTGGGATGTCTCTTTGCTATATTGGGATGTCTCTTTGCTATATTGGGATACCTCTTTGCTATATTGGGATATATCTTTGCTATATTGGGATGTCTCTTTGCTATATTGGGATGTCTCTTTGCTATATTGGGATATATCTTTGCTATATTGGGGTGTCTCTTTGCTATATTGGGATGTCTCTTTGCTATATTGGGATGTCTCTTTGATAGAGGGGCTGTCTCTTTGCTATATTGGGATGTCTCTTTGCTATATTGGGATATATCTTTGCTATATTGGGATGTCTCTTTGCTATATTGGGATGTCTCTTTGCTATATTGGGATGTCTCTTTGCTATATTGGGATGTCTCTTTGCTATATTGGGATATATCTTTGCTATATTGGGATGTCTCTTTGCTATATTGGGATGTCTCTTTGCTATATTGGGATGTCTCTTTGCTATATTGGGATATATCTTTGCTATATTGGGATGTCTCTTTGCTATATTGGGATGTCTCTTTGCTATATTGGGATGTCTCTTTGCTATATTGGGATATATCTTTGCTATATTGGGATGTCTCTTTGCTATATTGGGATGTCTCTTTGCTATATTGGGATATATCTTTGCTATATTGGGATGTCTCTTTGCTATATTGGGATGTCTCTTTGCTATATTGGGATATATCTTTGCTATATTGGGGTGTCTCTTTGCTATATTGGGATGTCTCTTTGCTATATTGGGATGTCTCTTTGCTATATTGGGATATATCTTTGCTATATTGGGATATATCTTTGCTATATTGGGATGTCTCTTTGCTATATTGGGATGTCTCTTTGCTATATTGGGATGTCTCTTTGCTATATTGGGATACCTCTTTGCTATATTGGGATATATCTTTGCTATATTGGGATGTCTCTTTGCTATATTGGGATGTCTCTTTGCTATATTGGGATGTCTCTTTGCTATATTGGGATATATCTTTGCTATATTGGGGTGTCTCTTTGCTATATTGGGATGTCTCTTTGCTATATTGGGATGTCTCTTTGATAGAGGGGCTGTCTCTTTGCTATATTGGGATGTCTCTTTGCTATATTGGGATATATCTTTGCTATATTGGGATGTCTCTTTGCTATATTGGGATATATCTTTGCTATATTGGGATGTCTCTTTGCTATATTGGGATGTCTCTTTGCTATATTGGGATATATCTTTGCTATATTGGGATATATCTTTGCTATATTGGGATGTCTCTTTGCTATATTGGGATGTCTCTTTGCTATATTGGGATGTCTCTTTGCTATATTGGGATACCTCTTTGCTATATTGGGATATATCTTTGCTATATTGGGATGTCTCTTTGCTATATTGGGATGTCTCTTTGGTATATTGGGATGTCTCTTTGCTATATTGGGATATATCTTTGCTATATTGGGGTGTCTCTTTGCTATATTGGGATGTCTCTTTGCTATATTGGGATGTCTCTTTGATAGAGGGGCTGTCTCTTTGCTATATTGGGATGTCTCTTTGCTATATTGGGATATATCTTTGCTATATTGGGATGTCTCTTTGCTATATTGGGATGTCTCTTTGCTATATTGGGATGTCTCTTTGCTATATTGGGATGTCTCTTTGCTATATTGGGATATATCTTTGCTATATTGGGATGTCTCTTTGCTATATTGGGATGTCTCTTTGCTATATTGGGATGTCTCTTTGCTATATTGGGATATATCTTTGCTATATTGGGATGTCTCTTTGCTATATTGGGATGTCTCTTTGCTATATTGGGATGTCTCTTTGCTATATTGGGATATATCTTTGCTATATTGGGATGTCTCTTTGCTATATTGGGATGTCTCTTTGCTATATTGGGATATATCTTTGCTATATTGGGATGTCTCTTTGCTATATTGGGATGTCTCTTTGCTATATTGGGATATATCTTTGCTATATTGGGGTGTCTCTTTGCTATATTGGGATGTCTCTTTGCTATATTGGGATGTCTCTTTGCTATATTGGGATATATCTTTGCTATATTGGGATGTCTCTTTGCTATATTGGGATGTCTCTTTGCTATATTGGGATGTCTCTTTGCTATATTGGGATATATCTTTGCTATATTGGGATATATCTTTGCTATATTGGGATGTCTCTTTGCTATATTGGGATATATCTTTGCTATATTGGGATATATCTTTGCTATATTGGGATATATCTTTGCTATATTGGGATATATCTTTGCTATATTGGGATGTCTCTTTGCTATATTGGGATGTCTCTTTGCTATATTGGGATGTCTCTTTGCTATATTGGGATATATCTTTGCTATATTGGGATATATCTTTGCTATATTGGGATGTCTCTTTGCTATATTGGGATATATCTTTGCTATATTGGGATATATCTTTGCTATATTGGGATATATCTTTGCTATATTGGGATGTCTCTTTGCTATATTGGGATATATCTTTGCTATATTGGGATATATCTTTGCTATATTGGGATATATCTTTGCTATATTGGGATGTCTCTTTGCTATATTGGGATGTCTCTTTGCTATATTGGGATGTCTCTTTGCTATATTGGGATGTCTCTTTGCTATATTGGGATATATCTTTGCTATATTGGGATGTCTCTTTGCTATATTGGGATGTCTCTTTGCTATATTGGGATATATCTTTGCTATATTGGGATGTCTCTTTGCTATATTGGGATGTCTCTTTGCTATATTGGGATGTCTCTTTGCTATATTGGGATGTCTCTTTGCTATATTGGGATGTCTCTTTGATAGAGGGGCTGTCTCTTTGCTGGATTGTAATGAAATGGCCATGTGAGGGAGGGTAGGGTGAACATTTTAACTGCCCCTCCCCCCTTTCTGTGACATGGGCATGTAAAGGAAGGAGATGTGAAAAGTCGGGGTGCCAGGCTTGTCTTGGAATCTTGGAAGCTCGGATGACTTGGATTCACTCTTCATTTTCATATATTAAGTTGTAGGAGTGATAAAATAAAAGTGGGTGCACTGAAGGACTTGGTGAGACGGCCATTGTTGGTGGTCAGGCCTGGGGGGCCCCAGAATTTCTGATGGCTGCCCTGCAGGTAGAAGCCCGATGCCGGTACAGGGTTAGGAAGCCAATTACCTTTGAAGTCTGGAAGATGAGCGAACGAGTTCCCCAGACAAATAACCGCATCGAATCCCCTTCCCGGAGGAGAGATATCCCGATCCAAAGTCAGCCAATTTCCCTCCTCAATCACTGAAACATACAGAGAAGTGATGAGGGCAGAGGACATGGACAGAGACAGAGGACAAGGACAGAGGTCATGGACACGGACAGAGGACATGGACAGAGGACACGGACAGAGGACATGGACAGAGGACACGGGCAGAGGACATAGACATGGACAGAGGACACGGACAGAGGACACGGGCAGAGGACATAGACATGGACAGAGGACACGGACAGAGGACACGGACAGAGGACAAGGACAGAGGTCATGGACACGGACAGAGGACATGGACAAAGGACATGGACAGAGGACAAGGACAGAGGTCATGGACACGGACAGAGGACAAGGACAGAGGTCATGGACACGGACAGAGGACATGGACAAAGGACATGGACAGAGGACACAGACAGAGGACATGGACAGAGACAGAGGAAAAGGACAGAGGTCATGGACATGGACACAGACAGAGGACAAGGACAGAGGTCATGGACAGAGGACATGGATAGAGGTCATGGACACGGACAGAGGACAAGGACAGAGGGCATGGACACAGACAGAGGACAAGGACAGAGGTCATGGACACAGACAGAGGACAAGGACAGAGATCATGGACACGGACAGAGGACATGGACAAAGGACATGGACAGAGGACACGTACAGAGGACATAGACATGGACAGAGGACACGGACAGAGGACATGGACACGGACAGAGGACATGGAAACAGACAGAGGACAAGGACAGAGGTCATGGACAGAGGACACGGGCAGAGGACATAGACATGGACAGAGAACACAGACAGAGAACACGGACAGAGGACATGGACAAAGGACACGGGCAGAGGACATGGACACAGACAGAGGACATGGACATAGGTAGAGGACACAGGCAGAGGACATAGACATGGACAGAGGACACGGACAGAGGACATGGACAGAGTATACGGACAGAGGACATAGACATGGACAGAGGACATGAACACGGACAGAGGACACGGACAGAGGACACGGGCAGAGGACATGGACAGAGGACACGGACAGAGGACATGGACAGAGGACACGGACAGAGGACACGGACAGAGGACATGGACAGAGGACACGGACAGAGGACATGGACAGAGGACACAGACAGAGGACACGGACAGAGGACATGGGCAGAGGACAGGGAAAGAGGACATGGACAGAGGACACGGACAGAGGACATGGACAGAGGACACGGGCAGAGGACACGGGCAGAGGACACGGACAGAGGACACGGGCAGAGGGCGCGGACAGAGGACACGGACAGAGGACATGGACAGAGGACACGGACAGAGGACACGGACACGGACAGAGGACAAGGACAGAGGTCATGGACACGGACAGAGGACAAGGACAGAGGTCATGGACACGGACAGAGGACATGGACAAAGGACATGGACAGAGGACATGGGCAGAGGATATAGACATGGACAGAGAACACGGACAGAGGACATGGACAGAGGACATGGACAGAGGACACAGACAGAGGACATGGACAGAGACAGAGGAAAAGGACAGAGGTCATGGACACGGACAGAGGACATGGACACAGACAGAGGACAAGGACAGAGGGCATGGACACAGACAGAGGACAAGGACAGAGGTCATGGACACGGACAGAGGACATGGACAAAGGACATGGACAGAGGACACAGACAGAGGACATAGACATGGACAGAGGACACGGACAGAGGACATGGACACGGACAGAGGACATGGAAACAGACAGAGGACAAGGACAGAGGTCATGGACAGAGGACACGGGCAGAGGACATAGACATGGACAGAGAACACAGACAGAGAACACGGACAGAGGACATGGACAAAGGACACGGGCAGAGGACATAGACATGGAAAGAGGGCACAGACAGAGGACACATGCAGATGATGCAGAGGACATAGACATGGACAGAGGACATGGACAGAGGACATGGACACAGACAGAGGACATGGACATAGGTAGAGGACACAGGCAGAGGACATAGACATGGACAGAGTATACGGACAGAGGACATGGACAGAGGACATGAACACGGACAGAGGACACGGACAGAGGACACGGACAGAGGACATGGACAGAGGACATGGACAGAGGACACGGACAGAGGAGACGGACAGAGGACATGGACAGAGGACACGGACAGAGGACATGGACAGAGGACATGGACAGAGGACACGGACAGAGGACATGGACAGAGGACACGGACAGAGGACATGGACAGAGGACACGGACAGAGGACATGGACAGAGGACACGGACAGAGGACATGGACAGAGGACACGGACAGAGGACACGGACAGAGGACATGGACAGAGGACATGGACACGGACAGAGGACACGGACAGAGGACATGGACAGAGGACACGGACAGAGGACACGGACAGAGGACACGGACAGAGGACACGGACAGAGGACACGGACAGAGGACACGGACAGAGGACATGGACAGAGGACACGGACAGAGGACACGGACAGAGGACATGGACAGAGGACATGGACAGAGGACACGGACAGAGGACACGGACAGAGGACACGGACAGAGGACATGGACAGAGGACACGGACAGAGGACATGGACAGAGGACACGGACAGAGGACATGGACAGAGGACACGGACAGAGGACACGGACAGAGGACATGGACAGAGGGCATGGACAGAGGACACGGACAGAGGACATGGACAGAGGACACGGACAGAGGACACGGACAGAGGACATGGACAGAGGACATGGACACGGACAGAGGACACGGACAGAGGACATGGACAGAGGACACGGACAGAGGACACGGACAGAGGACACGGACAGAGGACATGGACAGAGGACATGGACAGAGGACACGGACAGAGGAGACGGACAGAGGACATGGACAGAGGACACGGACAGAGGACATGGACAGAGGACATGGACAGAGGACACGGACAGAGGACATGGACAGAGGACACGGACAGAGGACATGGACAGAGGACACGGACAGAGGACATGGACAGAGGACACGGACAGAGGACATGGACAGAGGACACGGACAGAGGACACGGACAGAGGACATGGACAGAGGACATGGCTGAGTGTTTTCTGTGTATAGAACACAAGCCATACCCCATCGATCGAATGCCGGCTCTTTCCTCCGGTTCCAGCGGGTCTTCAGTGCGTATTTCAGCATCTTATCACTGGCGTCAACGCTGACCACTGAGAAGCCGTCCTCCACCAACATCTCTGAATCCACACTAAGGAGCGGGAGAAGAGGATTAGTCAGGACTTCCATGGATGGTCACCCCGAAACTGAGCAGAGAGAGCCCCCCAAACAATGTATCAACAATCTTACCAAAATCTGTCTCGTATCTGTCTCATTATCTGTCTCTTTATCTGTCTCTTTATCTGTCTCATTATCTGTCTCTTTATCTGTCTCTTTATCTGTCTCATTATCTGTCTCATTATCTGTCTCTTTATCTGTCTCTTTATCTGTCTCATTATCTGTCTCATTATCTGTCTCTTTATCTGTCTCATTATCTGTCTCTTTATCTGTCTCTTTATCTGTCTCTTTATCTGTCTCATTATCTGTCTCTTTATCTGTCTCATTATCTGTCTCATTATCTGTCTCATTATCTGTCTCTTTATCTGTCTCATTATCTGTCTCTTTATCTGTCTCATTATCTGTCTCTTTATCTATCTCATTATCTGTCTCTTTATCTGTCTCTTTATCTGTCTCATTATCTGTCTCATTATCTGTCTCTTTATCTGTCTCATTATCTGTCTCATTATCTGTCTCTTTATCTGTCTCATTATCTGTCTCATTATCTGTCTCTTTATCTGTCTCATTATCTGTCTCATTATCTGTCTCATTATCTGTCTCTTTATCTGTCTCATTATCTGTCTCATTATCTGTCTCTTTATCTGTCTCATTATCTGTCTCATTATCTGTCTCTTTATCTGTCTCTTTATCTGTCTCATTATCTGTCTCATTATCTGTCTCTTTATCTGTCTCATTATCTGTCTCTTTATCTGTCTCTTTATCTGTCTCTTTATCTGTCTCATTATCTGTCTCATTATCTGTCTCTTTATCTGTCTCATTATCTGTCTCTTTATCTGTCTCATTATCTGTCTCTTTATCTATCTCATTATCTGTCTCATTATCTGTCTCATTATCTGTCTCTTTATCTGTCTCATTATCTGTCTCATTATCTGTCTCTTTATCTGTCTCATTATCTGTCTCATTATCTGTCTCATTATCTGTCTCTTTATCTGTCTCATTATCTGTCTCTTTATCTGTCTCTTTATCTGTCTCATATCTGTCTCTTTATCTGTCTCTTTATCTGTCTCTTTATCTGTCTCTTTATCTGTCTCATTATCTGTCTCTTTATCTGTCTCTTTATCTGTCTCTTTATCTGTCTCTTTATCTGTCTCATTATCTGTCTCATTATCTGTCTCTTTATCTGTCTCATTATCTGTCTCTTTATCTGTCTCATTATCTGTCTCTTTATCTATCTCATTATCTGTCTCATTATCTGTCTCATTATCTGTCTCTTTATCTGTCTCATTATCTGTCTCATTATCTGTCTCATTATCTGTCTCTTTATCTGTCTCATTATCTGTCTCTTTATCTGTCTCTTTATCTGTCTCATATCTGTCTCTTTATCTGTCTCTTTATCTGTCTCATTATCTGTCTCATTATCTGTCTCTTTATCTGTCTCATTATCTGTCTCATTATCTGTCTCTTTATCTGTCTCATTATCTGTCTCATTATCTGTCTCATTATCTGTCTCTTTATCTGTCTCATTATCTGTCTCTTTATCTGTCTCTTTATCTGTCTCTTTATCTGTCTCATTATCTGTCTCATTATCTGTCTCATTATCTGTCTCATTATCTGTCTCTTTATCTCTCTCATTATCTGTCTCTTTATCTGTCTCATTATCTGTCTCTTTATCTGTCTCATTATCTGTCTCTTTATCTATCTCATTATCTGTCTCTTTATCTGTCTCTTTATCTGTCTCATTATCTGTCTCATTATCTGTCTCATTATCTGTCTCTTTATCTGTCTCATTATCTCTCTCATTATCTGTCTCTTTATCTGTCTCATTATCTGTCTCTTTATCTGTCTCATTATCTGTCTCTTTATCTATCTCATTATCTGTCTCTTTATCTGTCTCTTTATCTGTCTCATTATCTGTCTCATTATCTGTCTCATTATCTGTCTCTTTATCTGTCTCATTATCTGTCTCATTATCTGTCTCATTATCTGTCTCTTTATCTGTCTCATTATCTGTCTCTTTATCTGTCTCATTATCTGTCTCTTTATCTGTCTCATTATCTGTCTCATTATCTGTCTCTTTATCTGTCTCATTATCTGTCTCTTTATCTGTCTCATTATCTGTCTCATTATCTGTCTCTTTATCTGTCTCTTTATCTGTCTCATTATCTGTCTCATTATCTGTCTCATTATCTGTCTCTTTATCTGTCTCTTTATCTGTCTCATTATCTGTCTCATTATCTGTCTCATTACCTGTCTCTTTATCTGTCTCATTATCTGTCTCTTTATCTGTCTCATTATCTGTCTCATTATCTGTCTCATTATCTGTCTCTTTATCTGTCTCATTATCTGTCTCTTTATCTGTCTCTTTATCTGTCTCTTTATCTGTCTCATTATCTGTCTCATTATCTGTCTCTTTATCTGTCTCATTACCTGTCTCTTTATCTGTCTCATTATCTGTCTCTTTATCTGTCTCATTATCTGTCTCATTATCTGTCTCATTATCTGTCTCTTTATCTGTCTCATTATCTGTCTCTTTATCTGTCTCTTTATCTGTCTCTTTGCCCCTGTTTAGCATTTCTTTTGTTTGTAAAGAAATTGATAAATGCCCCCCAGAGTGAGATAAAGTTGTACCCTGACTAGAGAGCCTTTGCTATAAACTTTGAGGATGATTTTCTCCACAGTGCCTGCCTGTAAGTAGGTGAGTGCAGGGAGCAGCTGCAGCTCTTGTGATTGGCCGGTATACCCGGCATGTTTCACATTATGGCAGACTCCCAGTGTGATTGGCAGGTATACCCGGCATGCCTCACATTATGGCAGACTCCCAGTGTGATTGGCATGTATACCCGGCGTGTTCACATTATGGCAGACTCCCAGTGTGATTGGCAGGTATACCCAGCATGTTCACATTATGGCAGACTCCCAGTGTGATTGGCACATATACCCGGCATGTTTCACATTATGGCAGACTCCCAGTGTGATTGGCACGTATACCCGGCATGCCTCACATTATGGCAGACTCCCAGTGTGATTGGCAGGTATACCCAGCATGTTCACATTATGGCAGACTCCCAGTGTGATTGGCACGTATACCCGGCATGCCTCACATTATGGCAGACTCCCAGTGTGATTGGCAGGTATACCCAGCATGTTCACATTATGGCAGACTCCCAGTGTGATTGGCACATATACCCGGCATGTTCACATTATGGCAGACTCCCAGTGTGATTGGCAGGTATACCCGGCATGCCTCACATTATGGCAGACTCCCAGTGTGATTGGCACGTATACCCGGCGTGTTCACATTATGGCAGACTCCCAGTGTGATTGGCACGTATACCCGGCATGCCTCACATTATGGCAGACTCCCAGTGTGATTGGCACGTATACCCGGCATGCCTCACATTATGGCAGACTCCCAGTGTGATTGGCAGGTATACCCGGCATGTTTCACATTATGGCAGACTCCCAGTGTGATTGGCATGTATACCCGACATGTTCACATTATGGCAGACTCCCAGTGTGATTGGCACGTATACCCAGCATGTTCACATTATGGCAGACTCTCAGTGTGATTGGCACGTATACCCGGCATGTTCACATTATGGCAGACTCCCAGTGTGATTGGCATGTATACCCGGCATGGTCACATTATGGCAGACTCCCAGTGTGATTGGCAGGTATACCCGGCATGTTCACATTATGGCAGACTCCCAGTGTGATTGGCAGGTATACCCGGCATGTTCACATTATGGCAGACTCCCAGTGTGATTGGCACATATACCCGGCATGTTCACATTATGGCAGACTCCCAGTGTGATTGGCACATATACCCGGCGTGTTCACATTATGGCAGACTCCCAGTGTGATTGGCATGTATACCCGGCATGTTTCACATTATGGCAGACTCCCAGTGTGATTGGCATGTATACCCGGCATGTTCACATTATGGCAGACTCCCAGTGTGATTGGCAGGTATACCCGGCATGTTCACATTATGGCAGACTCCCAGTGTGATTGGCAGGTATACCCGGCATGCCTCACATTATGGCAGACTCCCAGTGTGATTGGCACATATACCCGGCATGTTCACATTATGGCAGACTCCCAGTGTGATTGGCACATATACCCGGCATGTTCACATTATGGCAGACTCCCAGTGTGATTGGCATGTATACCCGACATGTTCACATTATGGCAGACTCCCAGTGTGATTGGCAGGTATACCCGGCATGTTCACATTATGGCAGACTCCCAGTGTGATTGGCATGTATACCCGGCATGTTCACATTATGGCAGACTCCCAGTGTGATTGGCACATATACCCGGCATGTTCACATTATGGCAGACTCCCAGTGTGATTGGCATGTATACCCGGCATGTTCACATTATGGCAGACTCTCAGTGTGATTGGCACTGGGACTTGTAGTTCTGCACCTGTCTATGCTGTGTCCGGGACCTCTGGGACTGGTAGTTCTGCACCTGTGAATGCTGTGTCCGGGACTTGTAGTTCTGCACCTGTGTATGCTGTGTCCGGGACCTCTGGGACTTGTAGTTCTGCACCTGTGTATGCTGTGCCTGGGACCTCTGGGACTTGTAGTTCTGCACCTGTCTATGCTGTGTCCGGGACCTCTGGGACTGGTAGTTCTGCACCTGTGTACGTTGTGACTGGGACTTGTAGTTCTGCACCTGTATACGCTGTTTCCAGGACCTCTGGGACTTGTAGTTCTGCACCTGTGTATGCTGTGACTAGGACCACTGGGACTCTGTGGAGCCATTGCTGCCTGTGTTCTGCATGGGCCTCAAGCTTTGTCTAGCTCTCTAGGGCCTCCACCTCTCCCTTCTTGTCCAAGGAGCATTCTCCTGGCATCACCCTGAACTCCTCATCCTTCACCCCTGATACTTGGTGTACCTGACTCTGTGCCCCTGAACCTCCATCTTTCCTAAGACCCAAATGTATGGCGACCCCACACTGTGTTTGTGGGTTCCCGTCAGAATACGGCTTCCTCCAGTCTTGAGCATAGATATCAGATATTCCAGCCGCCCCCATACAAAGCTAGCCGATAACTTAGCTTGTATAGAACTGGAACCTTAATTGAGCAACTCACACTGAATATATACAGGATGGACATCCCCCTCCTAATCAGATTACCCCACCAGGTCAGGTGCCTGATTACATTATCATATGCAGATGAAATTGTATACAGAAATAGAATTAACCTGAACTAATTATCTATCCATCTGGACAGAAACAATATGTGAGTTCATTAACCACTTCCATACCGGGCCATAGTAAAATGATGCCAGCAGGAAGGGCTCCTTGATCCGATACTGCGCTCCCTCGGACAGAGCCCATCCCCGATCTAGGTAAAGAGCCAATGAAATTGGCTTTTTACCACGTGACCGGCAGTCAATCACAACCGGTCACAGAATGTCAACAGAGAACACGGTAACTAGCTGTCATTGTGGTAACAGCTAGTTACCAATCATAGTGCACCCCAAAACACACTGATTTCCCCCCCAATAAAGAGGACCTGTCACTAGCTCATCAAAGTACCTGTCACCAGCCCATCAGAGTACCTGTCACCAGCCTATCAGGTACTCGGGTACTCTGATAGGCTGGTGACAGGTACTCCGGTACCCTGATGGGCTGGTGACAGGTATTTGGGTACTCTGATGACAGGTACTCGGGTACTCTGATGACAGGTACTCGGGTACTCTGATGGGCTGGTGACAGGTACTCGGGTACTCTGATGGGCTGGTGACAGGTATTTGGGTACTCTGATGACAGGTACTTTGGTACTCTGGTGACAGAGGCTCAGGTACTCTGATGACAGGTACTCGGGTACTCTGATGGGCTGGTGACAGGTACTCGGGTACCCTGATGGGCTGGTGACAGGTATTCGGGTACTCTGATGACAGGTACTCGGGTACTCTGATGACAGGTACTCGGGTACTCTGGTGGGCTGGTGACAGGTACTCGGATACTCTGATGGGCTGGTGACAGGTATTCGGGTACTCTGATGACAGGTACTCGGGTACTCTGATGACAGGTACTCGGGTACTCTGGTGGGCTGGTGACAGGTACTCGGATACTCTGATGGGCTGGTGACAGGTATTCGGGTACTCTGATGACAGGTACTCGGGTACTCTGATGACAGGTACTCGGGTACTCTGATGACAGATACTTGGGTACTTTGAGTACCTGTCATCGGAGTACCCGAGTACATGTCATTGGAGTACCCAAATACCTGTCATCGGAGTACCCGAGTACCTGTCACCAGCCCATCAGGTACTCTGATGACAGGTACTCGGATACTCTGATGGGCTGGTGACAGGTACTCGGATACTCTGATGGGCTGGTGACAGGTATTCGGGTACTCTGATGACAGCTACTCGGGTACTCTGATGACAGGTACTCGGGTACTCTGATGACAGGTACTCTGGTACTCTGATGACAGGTACTGGGGTACTTTGAGTACCTGTCATCGGAGTACCCGAGTACCTGTCATCAGAGTACCTGTCATCGGAGTACCCGAGTACCTGTCATCAGAGTACCTGAGTACCTGTCTCCAGCCCAGAGTGCCCGAGTACCTATTTGCACCCCATCAGATTACCCGAGTATCTGTCTCTAGCCCATCAGAATACCCAAGTACCTCTCTGAAGCTCATCAGAGTACCCGAGTACCTTTCTGAAGCCAATCAGTGTACCCGAGTACCTGTCTGCAGCCCATCAGAGTACCTGAGTACCTATCTGCAGCCCATCAGAGTACCTGAGTACCTATCTGCAGCCCATGCCTCCTAGATTAAGTGTTGGGGTCATTTTGTGGGTAATTCCATTGTCCTGGTGCTCCAGGGCCTTCAAAAGTGTGATTGGTTGTAAGGAAATTATATGTGTAATTTATGCTCCTAGAACACCTGATGGTGCTCCTTGGATGTTGGGCCTCTGTATGTGGCCAGGCTGTGTAAAAGTCTCACACATGTGGTGTCGCCATACTCAGGAGGAGTAGCAGAATGTATTTTGGGGTATAATTGCAAGTATGCATATACTGTGTGTGAGAAATAACTTATTATTATAACTATTTTGTGTAAAAAAAAAATATATTTCTTAATTTTCCCAAGAATTGTGGGAAAAAATTACAACTTCAAAAAACTCACCATGCCTTTTACTAAATACCCTGGAATGTCTACTTTCGAAAAAGGGGTGATTTGGGGGGTATTTGTACTGTCCTGACATTTCAGGGCCTCAAGAAATGAGATTGGCTGTCGGTACATCAGGTGTGATCAATTTTCAATGATTGGCACCATAGCTTGTAGACTCTCTATAACTTTCACACAGACTAAATAATAACCACTAATTTGTGTTATTATTACCAGAAATGTAGAAGTATCAATTTTGGCCCAAATTTATGAAAAAAAATTACTTATTTGCAAAATGTTATAATAGAAACTAAAACAAAATGTTTTTTTTTTTTTAATTTTCGCTGTTTTTTCACTTACATCGCAAAAAATGAAAAACCCATTGGTGATTAAATACTACCAAAAGAAAGCTCAATTTGTGTGAAAAAAAATGATAGAAAATTTGATTGGGTATAGCGTTGTATGACTGAGTAATTATCATTCAAAGTGTGAGAGCGCTGAAAGCTGAAAATTGGTCTGGGCAGGAAGGGGTGTAACTGCTCTGTATGGAAGTGGTTAACAATTAACAATGGGACAGACAGGCTTAGCAGAATCCACATTACACCTCAATACACAGACAATAGGAAGAGACCACCAGTGACAGACTGTCCATCTCTGACACTGAAAAACATGGAACAGAGGCCAATGTGATTGGCTCTTTCAATGAACATGTTCAGAATCAATCAGGCCAGGAATAGTCTTCATATATTTATTGAGATATATAGGTGACAAATATTACTGTCCCATTTACAGTAATTCAAACCATATTCTCAGTGTCCATAAATAGCTGTCTATCGTTTCCTTGGCCACCCTGTGTCCCTAACCTTCTTAGCGGTATTCCTGAACGTGGCTCGGGGTTAAATTTCAGATCCAAAAGCGGTAACCCCGAGCCACACTCGGGGTACCGCCAGAAGCATCGCTGGATCCTGTAAGCAGGGTTACTTACCTTGTCACTGCGATCCAGCGATGTGTCCCGGAGGATCTTCCTCCCGATCGTCTCCATGCCCTGGCTTCTGTCTCCTGCGACGTGACATTCGCAGGGGGGTGGAACCGGCGGCAAATTCAAATGTAAAAACACACCAAACACACTGATACAATGCAAAATAAAAAAAATCACATTAGTTTGCCCCCCAGTGCCCTTTCCTGCAGTTTTACTGTACTTTTTATGTATATATATATATATATAATAAATGTATACAGTTGGTTTGGGCTGCTCATTCACAAGAATTACCTGCAAAATAATGGTACCGCTTTCAGCACCTAAAATCCAAAAGAATCATACCGCCAGGGAGGCTAATAGACACAGGGGGACTTACACACAAGAGGGGGCTGAGAGAGGGATTTCCCAACCTCTCGAATGTAAGGCAGGTTCCACAGGCCCCCCGACCAAAGTGACTCCCGTCACACCATAGATCCTCCTCGTGATGGACGCTGCAAGCACCGGACTCTGCACATCATCTTCCTTGGATTTCCCTCTGCCAAGCTGATCCAGCCAGCTGCCCTGCCATAAAACTGCACCCCTAACCCCAACACTAAAACCCAACCCCAAGACAACCCCAACCCAAACTCTGAACCTAACCCAAACCTCAACCCTAACCCCAACCCTAAAATCCACCCCAACCCTAACCCCAACCAAACCCCAACCTCAACCCTAACCCCAACCCTAAAATCCACCCCAACCCTAACCCCAACCAAACCCTAACCCCAACCTCAACCCTAACCCCAACCCTAAAATCCACCCCAATCCTAACCCCAACCAAACCCTAACCCCAACCTCAACCCTAACCCCAACCCTAAAATCCACCCCAATCCTAACCCCAACCAAACCCTAACCCCAACCTCAACCCTAACCCCAACCCTAAAACCCACCCCAACCCCAACAAAACCCCAACCCTAACCACATCCCTAACCCCAACCAAAACCCTAATCCAAACTTACAACCCTAACCCCCCCCCACCCCACCCCTAACCCCAACACTAAAACCCAACCCCAACACAACCCTAACCCCAACCCAAACTCTGAACCTAACCCAAACCTCAACCCTAACCCCAACCCTAAAACCTACCCCAACCCTAACCCCAACCCAACCAAACCCTAACACCAACCTCAACCCTAACCCCAACCCTAAAATCCACCCCAACCCAACCAAACCCTAACCCCAACCTCAACCCTAAAACCCACCCCAACCCTAACCTCAACCCAACCAAACCCTAACCCCAACCTCAACCCTAACCACAACCCTAAAACCCACCCAAACCAAACCATAACCCCAACCACAGCCCTAACCCCAACCAAAACCCTAATCCAAACAACAGCCCTAACCCCACCCCACTCCTAACCCCAACCCTAAAACCCAACCCCAACACAGTCCTAACCCCAACCGCAACCCTAACCCCAACCCTAAAACCCACCCGACCCCAACCCCAACCAAACCCTAACCCCGACCACAACCCTAACTCCAACCAAAACCCTAATCCAAACTACAACCCTAACCCCACCTGTAACCCCAACACTAAAACCCAACCCCAACACAACCCTAACCCCAACCACAACCCTAACCCCAACCCTAAGGCAGGGGTTGGCAACTTACGGCCTGCGGTCTGCACCTGGGCCGCCGGCCAGTAGATATCCAGCCTGTCAGTGCACGTGATGAATTCCTGTGCACCCGGCCTGCGGACATTTTAGGTAAGAGCAGAGCGGAGCAGGAAGCAGAAGGAGAACATGGGACAGACACACAGCAGCGCTGATAAGACAACGGAACCCCAACCCTAAAGGTGGTCCTAGAAACCAATTATCAGCTCGTTCTCCAGAGCTGAATTTATTTCCTCTTGAGAAGAGAAGATTAAGGAGGGATATGATCACCATGTATAAATACAAAAGGGGGATATGATCACCATGTATACATACATAAGGGGGGATATGATCACCATGTATAAATACATAAGGGGGGATATGATCACCATGTATAAATACATAAGGGGGAATATGATCTCCATGTATAAATACATAAGGGGGGATATGATCTCCATGTATAAATACATAAGGGGGAATATGATCTCCATGTATAAATACATAAGGGGGGATATGATCTCCATGTATAATACATAAGGGGGGATATGATCTCCATGTATAATACATAAGGGGGGGGGGGGATATGATCACCATGTATAAATACATAAGGGGGGATATGATCTCCATGTATAAATACATAAGGGGGGATATGATCTCCATGTATAAATACATAAGGGGGGATATGATCTCCATATATAAATACATAAGGGGGGATATGATCACCATGTATAAATACATAAGGGGGATATGATCTCCATGTATAAATACATAAGGGGGGGGGATATGATCACCATGTATAAATACATAAGGGGGGATATGATCTCCATGTATAAATACATAAGGGGGGATATGATCTCCATGTATAAATACATAAGGGGGGATATGATCTCCATATATAAATACATAGGGGGGGATATGATCACCATGTATAATACATATGGGGGGATATGATCACCATGTATAAATACATAAGGGGGGGATATGATCTCCATGTATAAATACATAAGGGGGATATGATCACCATGTATAAATACATAAGGGGGGAGATATGATCTCCATGTATAAATACATAACGGGGGATATGATCTCCATGTATAAATACATAAGGGGGGATATGATCTCCATGTATAATACATAAAGGGGGATATGATCTCCATGTATAAATACATAAGGGGGGAGATATGATCTCCATGTATAAATACATAACGGGGGATATGATCTCCATGTATAAATACATAAGGGGGGATATGATCTCCATGTATAAATTGATAATGGGGGGATATGATCTCCATGTATAAATACATAAGGGGGGGGATATGATCTCCATGTATAAATACATAAGAGGGGATATGATCTCCATGTATAAATACATAAGGGGGGATATGATCTCCATGTATAAATACATAAGGGGGGGATATGATCTCCATGTATAAATACATAAGGGGGGATATGATCTCCATGTATAAATACATAAGAGGGGATATGATCACCATGTATAAATACATAAAGGGGGATATGATCACCATGTATAAATACATAAGGGGGATATGATCTCCATGTATAAATACATAAGGGGGGGATATGATCTCCATGTATAAATACATAAGGGGGATATGATCTCCATGTATAATACATAAGGGGGGATATGATCTCCATGTATAAAGACATAAGGGGGGATATGATCTCCATGTATAATACATAAGGGGGATATGATCTCCATGTATAAATACATAAGGGGGGATATGATCACCATGTATAAATACATAAGGGGGGGGGGGGATATGATCACCATGTATAAATACATAAGGGGGGATATGATCTCCATGTATAAATACATAAGAGGGGATATGATCTCCATGTATAAATACATAAAGGGGGATATGATCACCATGTATAAATATATAAGGGGGTATATGATCTCCATATATAAATACATAAGGGGGGATATGATCTCCATGTATAAATACATAAGGGGGATATGATCTCCATGTAAAAAAACATAAGGGGGATATGATCTCCATGTATAAATACATAAGGGGGGGATATGATCTCCATGTATAAATACATAAGGGGGATATGATCTCCATGTATAATACATAAGGGGGGATATGATCTCCATGTATAAAGACAGAAGGGGGGATATGATCTCCATGTATAAATACATAAGAGGGGATATGATACCCATGTATAAATACATAAGGGGGGATATGATCACCATGTGTAAATGCATAAAGGGGGATATGATCTCCATGTATAAATACATAAGGGGGGATATGATCTCCATGTATAAATACATAAGGGGGGATATGATCTCCATGTATAAATACATATGGGGGGATATGATCACCATTTATAAATACATAAGGGGGGATATGATCTCCATGTATAATACATAAGGAGGGATATGATCTCCATGTATAAATACATATGGGGGGATATGATCACCATGTATAAATACATAAGGAGGGATATGATCTCCATGTATAAATACATATGGGGGGATATGATCTCCATGTATAAATACATAAGGGGGATGTGATCTCCATGTATAAATACATAAGGGGGGATATGATCTCCATGTATAAATACATAAGGGGGATGTGATATCCATGTATAAATACATAAGGGGGGATATCCCGGGTAACTATAGGCCGGTCAGCCTAACATCAGTAGTCTGCAAAATTTTGGAGGGGATGATAAGGGACCACATACAAGACTTTAGTAATGAAAACGGTATTATAAGTAGAAATCAGCATGGATTCATGAAAAATCGTTCTTGCCAAACCAATCTACTAACCTTCTACGATGAAGTGAGCTGCCACCTAGATAAAGGTAAGCCTATGGATGTGGTGTATCTGGATAAAGGAAGGCCTGTGGATGTGGTGTATCTGGATAAAGGAAGGTCTGTGGATGTGGTGTATCTGGATAAAGGAAGGCCTGTGGATGTGGTGTATCTGGATAAAGGAAGGCCTGTGGATGTGGTGTATCTGGACTTTGCAAAGGCCTTCGACACCGTTCCCCACAAACGCTTACTGTACAAACTAAGGAAGGTAGGTATGGACCATAAGGTGAGTACCTGGATAGAGAACTGGCTCCAGGGGAGAGTACAGAGGGTGGTGATTAATGGGGAGTACTCGGATTGGGCGGGTGTGGAAAGTGGGGTCCCCCAGGGTTCTGTCCTGGGACCAATCCTGTTTAATTTATTCATAAATGATCTAGAGGAGGGGATATCTAGTACAATCTCAGTATTTGCAGATGATACTAAATTAGGCATGCCAATATATTCTATGCAGGATGTGGAAATCTTGCAAGCAGACCTGAACAAAATAACGGGGTGGGCAACCACATGGCAGATGAGATTTAATGTAGAAAAATGTAAAGTAATGCACTTGGGGGCCAGAAACCAGAAAGCAAGCTACTCACTAGGGGGGAACCTCTGGGTGAGTCTAGGATGGAAAAGGACCTGGGGGTACTGGTAGACAACAGGCTTGGAAGTGGCATGCAATGCCAAGCCGCTGCAAGCAAAGCCAACAGAATACTGGGATGCATAAAAAAGGGGATTCACTCCAGAAATAAAGAGATTATTCTCCCGCTCTACAAGACTCTGGTCCGGCCACATCTGGAGTATGCTGTCCAGTTCTGGGCACCGGTCCTCAGGAAGGATGTGCTGGAACTGGAGAAAGTCCAGAGAAGGGCAACAAAAATAATTAGGGGAATGGAGGACATCAGCTATGAGGAAAGACTACAAGCACTGAACTTATTCTCTCTGGAGAAGAGACGATTGAGGGGGGGATATGATATCAATGTACAAATACTGTACTGGTGACCCTAGCATAAGGAACAAACTTTTCAGAGAAAGGGAATACAATAAGACACGTGGCCACTCACTAAAACTAGAGGAAAGGCGGTTTAACCTTAAAGTGCGTAAGGGGTTCTTCACTGTAAGAGCGGTAAGGATGTGGAATTCTCTTCCGCAAGCAGTCGTATCAGCAGGGAGCATTGATAGTTTCAAAAAACTATTGGATGGACACCTTAAAGACCACAACATACAGGGGTATACAATGTACAACATACAGGGGTATACAATGTACAACATACAGGGGTATACAATGTACAACATACAGGGGGTATACAATGTACAACATACAGGGGTATACAATGTACAACATACAGGGGTATACAATGTACAACATACAGGGGTATACAATGTACAACATACAGGGGGTATACAATGTACGGTTAAAAGCAAACACACACACACATCATAGGTTGAACTGGATGGACTGATGTCTTTTTTCAGCCTCACTAACTATGTAACTATGTATATGATCTCCATGTATAATACATAAGGGGGGATATGATCTCCATGTATAAATACATAAGGTTGGGTATGATCACCATGTATAAATACATACGGGGGGGATATGATCTCCATGTATAAATATATAAGGGGGGATATGATCAACATGGATAAATACATAAGGGGTCCATATAGAGAAATTGGTGTTGAGTTATTTTCTCCTCTGGATCAACAGTGGGTTTAGGATTGTGTATATGGGATTGTATGGTTGGGGAGGGTATAGGATTGTGTATATGGGATTGTATGGTTGGGGAGGGTATAGGATTGTGTATATGGGATTGTATGGTTGGGGAGGGTATAGGATTGTGTATATGGGATTGTATGGTTGGGGAGGGTATAGGATTGTGTATATGGGACCGACTTATGTCTCTTTTCAACCTGACTAACTATGTAACTATGTAACTATGTAAGTATGTAACTATGTAACTGTGTTATTCAAAGTTTCTTGTATTTTGTTGATTATTATTATCATAGAGCGGGATGGGGATCGGGGCAGTTTTATGCCAGCATCAGAGTCCGGTGTCAGAAGGAAAGGGTTCGGAGACATGCAGGAGCTGGATGAGAGCAATGGAAAGGGTGAATATAAGTTGAACAAACAAATCACTGCAGGGAAGCATGGGGTGGGGTTGGGTGGGAGACCCTACAGAGATTCCTGAGCCTTGAGTGAGTAAACCTGCAATGCTTCCTCAGAGTGACCTGGCTTTGTATTAGTGAAGCACCTTAAAGTAAGGTAAACCTGTACTGTTATTATTACTATGTTGGGATTATTATTATCTTCATTTATTAGCAGGTGAATGCAGCCCTCCAGGCATTCACAAACATTGAATCTGGCCCATAAGTGGAAAAAGGTTGCGGACCCCTGCCCTAATACAATGCATTGCCGAGGTGAACTGACAACATTTGCGAAAATATCATTTGAGGGATGAAAAATTAAGAAAAAATTTGGAGGAAGCATCTCAGAATCCTTGTGAACTGCAGCCCTGTGATAACCCTAACCCCAAATCCAGGCTTAACCCCAACCCTAAACCCTAGACCAGGGGTCCTCAAATTACGGCCCGTAAATACATACATTCGCTATTGTCACAGGGATCCTCCTCCTGGCCAATCAGGAAGCGGGTCCGAGACCCACTACCTAAATGGCCGAAAGGCGAGCCCATGCCATGGGCCGAGGAGGAGGCGGGAGGACTCAAGGAGATGCCGGGGGACTGAAGAGAAGCCGCCGCTGCAGGTAAGTGCACTGACTGGTCTGTCTGCATTGAAAGGGGGCACGCTGGTCTCTGCATTGAAAGGGGGCACACTGGTCTCTGCATTAAAAGGGGGCACGCTGGTCTCTGCATTGAAAGGGGGCACGCTAGTCTCTGCATTGAAAGGGGGCACGCTGGTCTCTGCATTGAAGGGGGCACGATGGTCTCTGCATTGAAAGGGGGCACGCTGGACTCTGTATTGAAGGGGGCACACTGGTCTCTGTATTGAAGGGGGCACACTGGTCTCTGCATTGAAGGGGGCACAATGGTCTCTGCATTGAAAGGGGACACACTGGTCTCTGAATTGAAAGCGGGCATGCTGGTCTCTGCATTGAAAGGGGGCATGCGCTGGTCTCTGCATTGAAGGGGGCACGCTGGTCTCTGCATTGAAGGGGGCACGCTGGTCTCTGCATTGAAGGGGGCACGCTGGTCTCTGCATTGAAATGGGGCACGCTGGACTCTGCATTGAAAGGAGGCACGATGGTCTCTGCATTGAAGGGGGCACACTGGTCGCTGCATTGAAGGGGGCACAATGGTCTCTGCATTGAAAGGGGGCACGCTGGTCTCTGCATTGAAGGGGGCACGATGGTCTCTGCATTGAAAGGGGGCACGATGGTCTCTGCATTGAAAGGAGGCACGATGGTCTCTGCATTGAAAGGGGGCACACTGGTCTCTGCATTGAAGGGGGCACGCTGGTCTCTGCATTGAAAGGGGGCATGATGGTTTCTTCATTGAAAGGGGCATGATTGTCTTGGCCTTGAAAGGGGCACGATGGTCTCTGCATTGAAAGGGGGCACGCTGGTCTCTCTGCATTGAAAGGGGGCACGCTGGTCTCTCTGCATTGAAAGGGGGCACGCTGGTCTCTGCATTGAAGGGGGCATGCTGGTCGCTGCTTTGAAAGGGGGCACGCTGGTCTCTGCATTGAAAGGGGGGGCGCTGGTCTCTGTATTGAAGGGGGCACACTGGTCTCTGCATTGAAGGGGGCACGATGGTCTCTGCATTGAAAGGGGACACACTGGTCTCTGCATTGAAAGGGGGCACGCTGGTCTCTGCATTGAAAGGGGGCACGATGGTCTCTGCATTGAAAGGAGGCACGATGGTCTCTGCATTGAAAGGGGGCACGCTGGTCTCTGCATTGAAGGGGGCACGATGGTCTCTGCATTGAAAGGGGGCATGATGGTTTCTGCATTGAAAGGGGCATGATTGTCTTGGCCTTGAAAGGGGCACAATGGTCTCTGCATTGAAAGGGGGCACGCTGGTCTCTCTGCATTGAAAGGGGGCACGCTGGTCTCTGCATTGAAGGGGGCATGCTGGTCGCTGCATTGAAAGGGGGCACGCTGGTCTCTGCATTGAAAGGGGGAGCGCTGGTCTCTGCATTGAAGGGGGCACGATGGTCTCTGCATTGAAAGGACGCCCGATGGTCTCTGCATTGAAAGGGAGCACGATGGTCTCTGCATTGAAGGGGGGCACGATGGTCTCTGCATTGAAGGGGGCACGCTGGTCTCTGCATTGAAGGGGGCACAATGGTCTCTGCATTGAAGGGGGCACAATGGTCTCTGCATTTAAAGGGGGCACACTGGTCACTCTGCATTGAAGGGGGCACGATGGTCTCTGCATTGAAGGGGGCACGCTGTGGTCTCTCTGCATTGAAAGGGGGCACACTATACCTTGATTACTAAAGGCCCCTTTCACACTTTTGTGACCTCAAAGTCTCGCAATTTTTACAGCCTTTTTTGTGTCAAAGCAATGCCTATTACATTTTTCTGTTTGCGCCCCCCCCCAAAAATTGTGAGCACCAGCCGCCACTATATAAATAAAACAATAAAAAATATGTGCATTGGAATTCGTTTATATTTTTTTTCAAACTATAGTCCGGCCCCAACAGTATCTGAGGGACCGTGAACTGGCCCCCTGTTTAAAAAGTTTGAGGACCCCTGCCCTAGACCAAACCCCAAATCTAATCCTAACCCCAACCCTAACCAAAACTTCCAATCCTAACCTCAACCTTAAAACCCAAACCTGACCCTAATCCTAACCCAACCCTAACCCCAACCCAACCCTAACTCAAACTTCGAACCTTAACCCCAACCCTGACCCCAGCCCTAAAACCCAACCCAACCCGACCCGAACCCTAACCCCAATCCCAACCCTTAGGCAATGCATTGCAGAGATGTACTGAGAACATTTGCTGAGATATCATTTGAGCAATTTAAAAATTGGAGGAAACATCTCAGGAGGCTTGTGCCCTGTGATAACACCAACCCCAACCCTAATCCCAACCCCAACCCTAACCCTAAACCAAACCCAATACTAACCTCAACCCTAACCTCAACCCCAACCATAACCACAACCCTAAACCAAACCCAACACTAACCTGAACCCAACCCAACCCTAACTCAACCCAACCCTAACCCCAACCTAACCCAACTGTATGGCAATTCATTGCAGAGATGTACTGAAAACATTTGCTGACATATAATTTAAGCGATAACAATATTTGGAGGAAACATTTCAGGAGCCTTGTAACCTGCTGCCTGTAATATCCCCAACCCTAACCCAAACCCTTATTTCAACCCCAACCCTTACTCTAACCCCAACCATAACCCAATCCAAACCCTAACCCCAACCCTAACCCCCAATGCTAACCTTAAGACAATGTATTGCAGAGATATACTAAGAACATTTGCTGAAATATCATTTGTGCAAATAAAATAACTGTAAGAAACATCCCAGGAGCCTTGTGACTTTCTGCCCTGTGATAATCACAAACCCAACACAAACTCAACCATAAGCCCAACCCTAACCTGAACCCTAACCCTTAACCCTAAATCTAACCACAAATCTATCCCTAACCCCCAACCCTAGCCCCAACCATAATTTCAACCCCAACCAGAACTCAATTCCTAAAACCAATCCCAACCCTAATTTTAACCCCAACCCTAACCCTAATACAAACCCAACCCAAACCCAAAGCATTGCTGAGATATACTGAAAACATTTGCTGACATAATTTGAGCTATTAAAATCATTTTAGGAAACATCTCAGGAGCCTTGTAACCTGCTGACCTGTGATAACCCCTAAACCTAACCCAAAACCCAACCCCAAACCGAACCCTAACCCCAACTCCAAATGTAACCCCGACCTTAACCCTAACCCCAACCCAAAACCTAACTCCAACCCTAACACCAACTGTATCCCCAACCTCAACCCTAACCTAAACCCAACCCCATCCCAAACTCTAACTCCAACCCTAACCCCAACTCAAAACCTAACCCCAACTCTCATCGCCAACCCTAACCCTCAATCTAACACTATCTCAACCCTAACTCCAACCGCAACCTTAACCCAAACCTTAGCTTCAACTCCAACCTTTACCCTAACCCCAACCCTAACCCCAATGCTAACCATATGACAATGTATTGCAGAGATGTACTGAGAACATTTGCTGGCATATCATTTGAGCGATGAAAATAACTGGAAGAAACATCTCAAGAGCCTTGTGACTTTCTGCCCTGTGATAATCACAAACCCAACACAAACTCAACCATAACCCCAACCCTCACCCACAAATCTAACCCCAAACCTATCCTTAACCCTAACCCCAACCATAGCCCCCAGCCATAATTTTAACCCCAACCATAACCTGAATCCTAAAACCAACCCTAACCCCAACTTCAACTGTAACCCCAACCTTAACCCTAACCCCAACCCAAAACCTAACCCCCAACCCTAACCCTATCCCCAACCCTAACTTCAACCTCAACACTAACCTAAACCCAACCCTATCCCAAACTCTAACTTCTGTTGCCTTATGAGTTTAGGCGTAATCTCCCTTACCGTGTTGTGATGATGAGGAGTTATGTATAAATCTCCATCAGTAATTGTAATATTAATGTAAATATATATACTAGATATTGAGTTTTGATTTTACATTTAGTTCATATATGATTATCAATTATATGAAGTTGGGTGACTTCCACCTACAGGCAATAGTGACTTGATTAACAAGTCCATTTAAAATGCATGCCTGGGCTACCTGGGAGGGGTCTGCTATTTACACTGATAAGCAAACTGTAGTACAGCCCCGTAATTATGTTCTTTTTCCCCAGGCATTACGGGGCCAGAAAATAATTGATAATCTTCCAAGACAGGTCATTCCTTTATCTCGCCCTCTACTTCAAAGACTGTCCCTTAAGATATGCAATGAAGATTGACTATCGGTTGAAGGGTTGGACAATAGGCCCGGGAGATGAACAGGTTCTCCCCCCAACAGAGAACCTAGGGGAGGGGGAATTTGTCCTATCCTGAATGAGATGCGCCCACAGGGAGGAACAGGGCATGATAGCTGAACCAATCAGAATAGCCCTATACAAGGCAATGTAATATGGTTCTATATTAACAAAGGTGTAGATAGAGTGACTTCCTGTTTGGCATGGGAGAGCAGGAGGAAGCACTAAGGGTAACTATGAAGGAGTAAGGTTTACATTGTTTGTTCTCTTTGTGTCGGTCGTAGTGTGTTTGTAAATGAGTATATACTCTATACACTGTATTTGTTCAGTTAAACTAGGAATATTTTACATTTTGTAGTATGTACAATAGTTAGATTCTTGTAAATTAATTTAGGCTTTTCAAACTATATACCAATAAATAATTGCTGTATTAAAGCTTTCATTCAAAGTCAAATAACTCTCATTTTTAACCCAAATATTGTCTGAGATAAATTAACTCTCATATCTTTCGGGTAACATAATTGGCGACCATGAAGGGACTTGGGGTTTTCTTCCAGTTTCTTACCAGAACGACAGTCAATCTTCTCATTCAGCTCCGCAAACTTCCAGGCAATGTGAGCAGTATGGAAATCCAGCACAGGCGCATAGCCAGCACTGATCTGTCCTGGGTGGTTCAGGATAATTACCTGTGCGGTGAATTGACCAGCTTCCAATGGTGGGTCGTTCTTGCTATCACCAGCAACGTTACCACGACGGATATCCTTCACGGAAACGTTCTTTACGTTGAAACCAACGTTGTCACCGGGCAAAGCCTCAGTCAAAGCTTCATGGTGCATTTCCACAGACTTGACTTCAGTTGTTACATTAACTGGAGCAAAGGTAACCACCATACCTGGCTTCAGGATACCAGTTTCAACTAGGCTTGTGACGGTATCAGATTTTCATGCTGCGATTAATTGATTAAGGTTTTGCCACGGTATACGGTATTATCACGGTATTCTATTATTAAATTTAAATTATTAAATTTCCACCTCACTTCAATTTCATTGCTGAATTTAGGGGCTTTGGTTCACTTATGCACATTATTATATAGTCAGTCAGTACAGACTCTGTGAACCAGGCCTAAAATAGGTCATCAAGCAGTGTCTGGCCTAACTGGTGATAACTGGTTCTGGCGCTCGGCTCCGATCCGATGGCCTGGTCATTAAGAGGGCAAATCCTTGTGGTCAAGAAGTGGTTAAACCTGAAGGAGGTGTTGTTTATAAATTACTTTACTATTGCTTTAGGCCTGGTTCACATGTATGCGGGTTGGTGGTTCACATTTGCACAGGCATAGCAGCCCATTGATTTGAATGGGCTGCTATGCCCTCATTTTCCGCAGAAAAAAGGTGCATGCAGCATTTTTTTAAAATTCAGTGGCCTTGAAATCCATCCTGCTTTTGCACCATGCGACTAACCTGCAGTTCCTGCTCTGGCAAGCTTTCTGCATTTTTTGTATACGTGGGCACGGCATTTAAAAATAAACAGTTTGCGTGTGCAGCAACGGCAGGTAAGTCGCATGGTGCAAAAGAAGGATGGATTTCATGGCCACTGCATTTTTTTAAATTCTGCATGCACCTTTTTTCAGCTGAAAACGCAGGCATAGCAGCTCAAGCCCATTCACATCAATGGGCTGCTATGCCTGTGCAAATGTGGGCCCCCAACCCGCATACATGTGAACCAGGCCTAAAGCAATAGTAAAGTCATTAATTGGTTAAACCTGCAGGAGGACCGGTGTTTTTATCTATTAATGACTTTACTATTGCTTTAGGCCTGGTTCACATGTATGCGGGTTGGGGGCCCACATTTGCACAGGCATAGCAGCCCATTGATGTGAATGGGCTTGAGCTGCTATGCCTGCGTTTTCAGCTGAAAAAAGGTGCATGCAGAATTTTAAAAAATGCAGTGGCCATGAAATCCATCCTTCTTTTGCACCATGCGACTTACCTGCCGTTGCTGCACACGCAAACTGTTTATTTTTAAATGCCGTGCCCACGTATACAAAAAATGCAGAAAGCTTGCCAGAGCAGGAACTGCAGGTTAGTCGCATGGTGCAAAAGCAGGATGGATTTCAAGGCCACTGAATTTAAAAAAAATGCTGCATGCACCTTTTTTCTGCGGAAAATGAGGGCATAGCAGCCCGTTCAAATCAATGGGCTGCTATGCCTGTGCAAATGTGGGCCGCCAACCCGCATACATGTGAACCGCCAACCCGCATACATGTGAACCACCAACCCGCATACATGTGAACCAGGCCTAAAGCAATAGTAAAGTCATTAATAGATAAAAACACCGGTCCTCCTGCAGGTTTAACCACTTCTGGATCGCAAGGATTTGCCCCTTTAAAGACCAGGCCATCGGATCAGAGCGCCAGGACCAGTCATCACCAGGTAGGCCAGACACTGCTTGATGGCTATATAATAATGTAATGTGGGCTGCTAGGCGTGTGTGTGTGTATATATATATTTATTAGAGCTGCACGATTCTGGCCAAAATGAGAATCACGATTTTTTAGCTTGGAATAAAGATCACGATTCTCTCACGATTCTCTGTGTAACAAAAAAAAAAAAAATTGGGATAACTTTACTGTTACGTTTTTTTTTTTTTTTTTATTCATTAAAGTCTAATCATTGCGTTTGAAAGACTGCTGCGCAAATACAGTGTGACATAAAATATTACAACAATCGCCATTTTATTCTGTAGGGTCTCTGCTAAAAAAATATATAAAATGTTTGGGGGTTCTAAGTACTTTTCTAGCAAAAAAAAAACTGATTTTAACTTGCAAACAGCAAGTGTCAGAAAAAGATCCAGTCTTTAAGAGGTTAAACTTCCTTTCTCCCTGGCAGAGGGAAGGAAAAGATACAATGTAATCATTTTTGTTTATAGTTAGGAGACTTAATGCTGAAAGGTGTTAGCTGAGTGAGTGAATGAGTCATCCAGCTCACTGAAATGTATCAATTCACAAGTCAGGCAGACTTGACAGAGAAACTCGGTATTTTAAAAATGCCACAATAACAATACCGTGGCTATGCAATACCGCGATATATCGAATTACCGAAAACCGGCATATGTCTAGTTTCAACACGACCAACTGGTACTGTACCAATACCACCAATCTTGTACACGTCCTGCAGAGGCAGACGAAGAGCCTTGTCAGTGGGGCGGCTAGAGTGGTTCCAGAAGCTTTTCCCTCTTTGCGGGAAATGTTCCATCCCTTGAACCATGGCATATTGGAGCTTGGTTCCAGCATGTTGTCACCGTTCCAACCAGAGATGGGCACAAAGGCAACGGTATCTGGGTTGTAAACAATTTTCTAGATGTAAGTGCTGACTTCCTTTACAGTTTCCTCATATCTCTTCTGACTGTATGGTGGCTCAGTGGAATCCATTTTGTTTACACCAACGATAAGCTGCTTCACACCCAGAGTGTAGGCCAGAAGAGCATGTTCACGAGTTTGTCCATTCTTTGAGATACCAGCCTCAAATTCACCAACACCGGCAGCAACAATAAGCAGTCAGCCTGAGAAATACCAGTGATCATGTTCTTGATGAAGTCTCTGTGGCCAGGGGCATCAATAATGGTAACAAAGTACTTGCTGGTCTCAAATTTCCACAGGGAAATGTCAATGGTAATACCTCGTTCACGCTCAGCCTTCAGTTTGTCCAAGACCCAAGCGTATTTGAAGGAGCCCTTTCCCATCTCAGCAGCTTCCTTCTCGAATTTCTCAATGGTACGCTTGTCGATCCGACCACATTTGTAGATGAGATGTCCAGTTCAAAACCTAACCCGAACTCTAATCGCCAACCCAACCCTAACCCTCAATCGAACGCCATCCCAACCCTATCTCCAACTGCAACCCCAACCTTAACCCAAACCCTAATTTCAACCCAAACCCTTACCCTAACCATAATCCAAACCCTAACCCCAACCCTATCCCCCAATGCTAACCCTAAAACAATGTATTGCAGAGATCTACTGAGAACATTTGCTGAAATATCATTTGTGCAAAGAAAATAACTGTAAGAAACATCTCAGGAGCCTTGTGACTTTCTGCCCTGTGATAATCACAAACTTAACACAAACTCAACCATAACCCCAACCCTACTCTGAACCCTAACCCTTAACCCAAAATCTAACCACAAATCTATCCCTAACCCCAACCATAATTTCAACCCTAACCAGAACTCAAATCCTAAAACCAATCCCAACCCTAATTGTAACCCCAACCCTGACCCTAATACAAACCAAACCCCAACCCAAAGCATTGCAGAGATATACTGAAAATATTTGCTGACATCATTTGAGCGATTAAAATAATTTTAGGAAACATCTCAGGAGCCTTGTAACCTGCTGCCCTGTGATAACCCCGAAACCTAACCCAAACCCAACCCTAACCCCAACTCCAACTGTAACCCCAACCTTAACCCTAACCCCAACCCAAAACCTAACCTCAACCCTAACCCCAACCCTACCCCCAACCCTAACCCCAAACTCAACCCTAACCTAAACCCAACCCCATCCCAAACTCTAACTCCAAACCTAACCCCAACTCAAAACCTTACCCCAACCCTAACCCTCAATCTAACGCCACCCCAACCCTAACTCCAACTGCAACTGCAACCGCAACCTTAACCCAAACCTTAACTGTAACCCCAACCTTAACCCTAACCCCAACCCAAAACCTAACCTCAACCCTAACCCCAACCCTACCCCCAACCCTAACCCCAAACTCAACCCTAACCTAAACCCAACCCCATCCCAAACTCTAACTCCAAACCTAACCCCAACTCAAAACCTTACCCCAACCCTAACCCTCAATCTAACGCCACCCCAACCCTAACTCCAACTGCAACTGCAACCGCAACCTTAACCCAAACCTTAACTTTAACCCCAACCCTTACCCTAACCCCAACTATAAGCCAAACCCTAATCCCCAACCCTAAGACAATGTATTGCAAAGATGTACTGAAAACATTTGATCAATGAAAATAACTGGAAGAAACATCTCAGGAGCCTTGTGACTTTCTGCCCTATGATAATCACAAACCCAACACACACTCAACCATAACCCCAACCCTAACCCTCAACCCCAAATCTAACCCCAAACCTATCCCTAATCCTAACCCCAACCGTAGCCCAGACCATAATTTTAACCCCAATCCTAACCCCAAACCAACCTTAAATCCAACTCCAACCCTACGGAAAAGCATTTCAGACATTTGCTGACTTAATTTGAGCGATTAAAAGCATTTTAGGAAAAATCTCAGGAGCCTTGTAACCTGCTGCTCTGTAATAACCCCAAAACCTTAACCTAACCCCAACTGTAACCCCAGCCTTAATTTCAACCCCAACCTTAACCCTAACCCCAACCCGAAACATAACCCCAACCCTAACCCCAATCGCAACTCTAACCCCATTCCCAACCCCAACCCTAACCACAACCTAAACCCAACCACACCCTAAACCCAACTCCAAATCAAAACCTAACCCCAACTCTATTTGCAAACCCTAATCACAACCCAAAGAGTGTGATATTGGGGTGTATTTGTACGGACACATGGCAGTTGATATGTTGGGGTGTAGGTGACAGTGTAATATTTGGGTGTATTTGTACAGACACATGGCAGTTGATATGTTGGGGTGTAGGTGACAGTGTAGTATTTGGGTGTATTTGTATGGACACATGGCAGGTGATATGTTGGGGTGTTGGTGACAGTGTAATATTGGGGTGTATTTGTACGGACACATGGCAGTTGATATGTTGGGGTGTAGGTGACAGTGTAGTATTTGGGTGTATTTGTATGGACACATGGCAGGTGATATGTTGGGGTATAGGTGACAGTGTAATATTGGGGTGTATTTGTACGGACACATGGCAGTTGATATGTTGGGGTGTAGGTGACAGTGTAATATTGGGGTGTATTTGTACGGACACATGGCAGGTGATATGTTGGGGTGTAGGTTACAGTGTAATATTGGGGTGTATTTATACGGACACATGGCAGTTGATATGTTGGGGTGTAGGTGACAGTGTAATATTGGGGTGTATTTATACGGACACATGGCAGTTGATATGTTGGGGTGTAGGTGACAGTGTAATATTGGGGTGTATTTATACGGACACATGGCAGGTGATATGTTGGGGTGTAGGTGACAGTGTAATATTGGGGTGTATTTATACGGACACATGGCAGTTGATATGTTGGGGTGTAGGCGACAGTGTAATATTGGGGTGTATTTGTACGGACACATGGCAGGTGATATGTTGGGTTGTAGGTGACAGTGTAATATTGGGGTGTATTTGTACGGACACATGGCAGGTGATATGTTGGGGTGTAGGTGACAGTGTAATATTGGGGTGTATTTATACGGACACATGGCAGGTGATATGTTGGGGTGTAGGTGACAGTGTAATATTGGGGTGTATTTGTACGGACACATGGCAGGTTATATGTTGGGGTGTAGGTGACAGTGTAATATTGGGGTGTATTTGTACGGACACATGGCAGGTGATATGTTGGGGTGTAGGTTACAGTGTAATATTGGGGTGTATTTGTACGGACACATGGCAGGTGATATGTTGGGGTGTAGGTTACAGTGTAATATTGGGGTGTATTTGTACGGACACATGGCAGGTGATATGTTGGGGTGTAGGTTACAGTGTAATATTGGGGTGTATTTATACGGACACATGGCAGGTGATATGTTGGGGTGTTGGTGACAGTGTAATATTGGGGTGTATTTGCACGGACACATGGCAGGTGATATGTTGGGGTGTTATGGACAGTGTAATATTGGGGTGTATTTGTACAGACACATGGGAGGTGATATGTTGGGGTGTAGGTGACAGTGTAATATTGGGGTGTATTTATACGGACATATGGCAGGTGATATGTTGGGGTGTAGGTGACAGTGTAATATTGGGGTGTATTTGTATGGACACATGGCAGGTGATATGTTAGGGTGTAGGTGACAGTGTAATATTGGGGTGTATTTGTACGGACACATGGCAGGTGATATGTTGGGGTGTAGGTGACAGTGTAATATTGGGGTGTATTTGTACGGACACATGGCAGGTTATATGTTGGGGTGTAGGTGACAGTGTAATATTGGGGTGTATTTGTACGGACGCATGGCAGGTGATATGTTGGGGGTGTAGGTGACAGTGTAATATTGGGGTGTATTTATACGGACACATGGCAGGTGATATGTTGGGGTGTAGGTTACAGTGTAATATTGGGGTGTATTTATACGGACACATGGCAGTTGATATGTTGGGGTGTAGGCGACAGTGTAATATTGGGGTGTATTTGTACGGACACATGGCAGGTGATATGTTGGGTTGTAGGTGACAGTGTAATATTGGGGTGTATTTGTACGGACACATGGCAGGTGATATGTTGGGGTGTAGGTGACAGTGTAATATTGGGGTGTATTTATACGGACACATGGCAGGTGATATGTTGGGTTGTAGGTGACAGTGTAATATTGGGGTGTATTTGTACGGACACATGGCAGGTTATATGTTGGGGTGTAGGTGACAGTGTAATATTGGGGTGTATTTGTACGGACACATGGCAGGTGATATGTTGGGGTGTAGGTTACAGTGTAATATTGGGGTGTATTTGTACGGACACATGGCAGGTGATATGTTGGGGTGTAGGTTACAGTGTAATATTGGGGTGTATTTGTACGGACACATGGCAGGTGATATGTTGGGGTGTAGGTTACAGTGTAATATTGGGGTGTATTTATACGGACACATGGCAGGTGATATGTTGGGGTGTTGGTGACAGTGTAATATTGGGGTGTATTTGCACGGACACATGGCAGGTGATATGTTGGGGTGTTATGGACAGTGTAATATTGGGGTGTATTTGTACAGACACATGGGAGGTGATATGTTGGGGTGTAGGTGACAGTGTAATATTGGGGTGTATTTATACGGACATATGGCAGGTGATATGTTGGGGTGTAGGTGACAGTGTAATATTGGGGTGTATTTGTATGGACACATGGCAGGTGATATGTTGGGGGTGTAGGTGACAGTGTAATATTGGGGTGTATTTATACGGACACATGGCAGGTTATATGTTGGGGTGTAGGTGACAGTGTAATATTGGGGTGTATTTATACGGACACATGGCAGGTGATATGTTAGGGTGTAGGTGACAGTGTAATATTGGGGTGTATTTGTACGGACACATGGCAGGTGATATGTTGGGGTGTAGGTGACAGTGTAATATTGGGGTGTATTTGTACGGACACATGGCAGGTTATATGTTGGGGTGTAGGTGACAGTGTAATATTGGGGTGTATTTGTACGGACGCATGGCAGGTGATATGTTGGGGGTGTAGGTGACAGTGTAATATTGGGGTGTATTTATACGGACACATGGCAGGTTATATGTTGGGGTGTAGGTGACAGTGTAATATTGGGGTGTATTTGTACGGACACATGGCAGGTGATATGTTGGGGTGTAGGTTACAGTGTAATATTGGGGTGTATTTATACGGACACATGGCAGTTGATATGTTGGGGTGTAGGTGACAGTGTAATATTGGGGTGTATTTGTACGGACACATGGCAGGTTATATGTTGGGGTGTAGGTGACAGTGTAATATTGGGGTGTATTTGTACGGACGCATGGCAGGTGATATGTTGGGGGTGTAGGTGACAGTGTAATATTGGGGTGTATTTATATGGACACATGGCAGGTGATATGTTGGGGTGTAGGTGACAGTGTAATATTGGGGTGTATTTATACGGACACATGGCAGGTGATATGTTGGGGTGTTGGTGACAGTGTAATATTGGGGTGTATTTGTACGGACACATGGCAGGTGATATGTTGGGGTGTTATGGACAGTGTAATATTGGGGTGTATTTGTATGGACACATGGCAGGTGATATGTTGGGGTGTAGGTGACAGTGTAATATTGGGGTGTATTTATACGGACACATGGCAGGTGATATGTTGGGGTGTAGGTGACAGTGTAATATTGGGGTGTATTTATACGGACACATGGCAGGTGATATGTTGGGGTGTAGGTGACAGTGTAATATTGGGGTGTATTTATACGGACACATGGCAGGTGATATGTTGGGGTGTAGGTGACAGTGTAATATTGGGGTGTATTTGTACGGACACATGGCAGGTGATATGTTGGGGTGTAGGTGACAGTGTAATATTGGGGTGTATTTGTACGGACACATGGCAGGTGATATGTTGGGGTGTAGGTTACAGTGTAATATTGGGGTGTATTTATACGGACACATGGCAGGTGATATGTTGGGGTGTTGGTGACAGTGTAATATTGGGGTGTATTTGCACGGACACATGGCAGGTGATATGTTGGGGTGTAGGTGACAGTGTAATATTGGGGTGTATTTATACGGACATATGGCAGGTGATATGTTGGGGTGTAGGTGACAGTGTAATATTGGGGTGTATTTGTATGGACACATGGCAGGTGATATGTTAGGGTGTAGGTGACAATGTAATATTGGGGTGTATTTATATGGACACATGGCAGGTGATATGTTGGGGTGTAGGTGACAGTGTAATATTGGGGTGTATTTGTACGGACACATGGCAGGTGATATGTTGGGGTGTAGGTGACAGTGTAATATTGGGGTGTATTTGTACGGACACATGGCAGGTGATATGTTGGGGTGTAGGTGACAGTGTAATATTGGGGTGTATTTATACGGACATATGGCAGGTGATATGTTGGGGTGTAGGTGACAGTGTAATATTGGGGTGTATTTATACGGACATATGGCAGGTGATATGTTGGGGTGTAGGTGACAGTGTAATATTGGGGTGTATTTGTATGGACACATGGCAGGTGATATGTTAGGGTGTAGGTGACAATGTAATATTGGGGTGTATTTATATGGACACATGGCAGGTGATATGTTGGGGTGTAGGTGACAGTGTAATATTGGGGTGTATTTGTACGGACACATGGCAGGTGATATGTTGGGGTGTAGGTGACAGTGTAATATTGGGGTGTATTTGTACGGACACATGGCAGGTGATATGTTGGGGTGTAGGTTACAGTGTAATATTGGGGTGTATTTATATGGACATATGGCAGGTGATATGTTGGGGTGTAGGTGACAATGTAATATTGGGGTGTATTTGTACGGACGCATGGCAGGTGATATGTTAGGGTGTAGGTGACAGTGTAATATTGGGGTGTATTTGTACGGACACATGGCAGGTGATATGTTGGGGTGTAGGTGACAATGTAATATTGGGGTGTATTTATATGGACACATGGCAGGTGATATGTTGGGGTGTAGGTGACAGCGTAATATTGGGGTGTATTTGTACGGACACATGGCAGGTGATATGTTGGGGTGTAGGTTACAGTGTAATATTGGGGTGTATTTATACGGACACATGGCAGTTGATATGTTGGGGTGTAGGTGACAGTGTAATATTGGGGTGTATTTATACGGACACATGGCAGGTGATATGTTGGGGTGTAGGTGACAGTGTAATATTGGGGTGTATTTATACGGACACATGGCAGGTGATATGTTGGGGTGTAGGTGACAGTGTAATATTGGGGTGTATTTATACGGACACATGGCAGGTTATATGTTGGGGTGTAGGTGAACGTGAAATATTGGGGTGTATTTATACGGACACATGGCAGGTGATATGTTGGGGTGTAGGTGACAGTGTAATATTGGGGTGTATTTATACGGACAGATGGCAGGTTATATGTTGGGGTGTAGGTGACAGTGTAGTATTGGGGTGTATTTATACGGACGCATGGCAGGTTATATGTTGGGGTGTAGGTGACAGTGTAGTATTGGGGTGTATTTATACGGACACATGGCAGGTGATATGTTGGGGTGTAGGTGACAGTGTAGTATTGGGGTGTATTTATACGGACACATGGCAGGTGATATGTTGGGGTGTAGGTGACAGTGTAGTATTGGGGTGTATTTATACGGACGCATGGCAGGTTATATGTTGGGGTGTAGGTGACAGTGTAGTATTGGGGTGTATTTATACGGACACATGGCAGGTGATAGGTTGGGGTGTAGGTAACAGTGTAATATTGGGGTGTATTTATACGGACACATGGCAGGTGATATGTTGGGGTGTAGGTGACAGTGTAGTATTGGGGTGTATTTATACGGACACATGGCAGGTGATATGTTGGGGTGTAGGTGACAGTGTAATATTTGGGTGTATTTATACGGACACATGGCAGGTGATATGTTGGGGTGTAGGTGACAGTGTAATATTGGGGTGTATTTATACGGACACATGGCAGGTGATAGGTTGGGGAGTAGGTGACAGTGTAGTATTGGGGTGTATTTATACGGACACATGGCAGGTGATATGTTGGGGTGTAGGTGACAGTGTAGTATTGGGGTGTATTTATACGGACACATGGCAGGTGATATGTTGGGGTGTAGGTGACAGTGTAGTATTGGGGTGTATTTATACGGACACATGGCAGGTGATATGTTGGGGTATAGGTGACAGTGTAATATTGGGGTGTATTTGTACGGACACATGGCAGGTGATAGGTTGGGGAGTAGGTGACAGTGTAGTATTGGGGTGTATTTATACGGACACATGGCAGGTGATATGTTGGGGTGTAGGTGACAGTGTAGTATTGGGGTGTATTTATACGGACACATGGCAGGTGATATGTTGGGGTGTAGGTGACAGTGTAATATTGGGGTGTATTTATACGGACACATGGCAGGTGATATGTTGGGGTGTAGGTGACAGTGTAGTATTGGGGTGTATTTATACGGACACATGGCAGGTTATATGTTGGGGTGTAGGTGACAGTGTAATATTGGGGTGTATTTGTACGGACACATGGCAGGTGATATGTTGGGGTGTAGGTGACAGTGTAGTATTGGGGTGTATTTATACGGACACATGGCAGGTGATATGTTGGGGTGTAGGTGACAGTGTAGTATTGGGGTGTATTTATACGGACACATGGCAGGTTATATGTTGGGGTGTAGGTGACAGTGTAGTATTGGGGTGTATTTATACGGACACATGGCAGGTGATATGTTGGGGTGTAGGTGACAGTGTAATATTGGGGTGTATTTATACGGACACATGGCAGGTGATATGTTGGGGTGTAGGTGACAGTGTAATATTGGGGTGTATTTATACGGACACATGGCAGGTTATATGTTGGGGTGTTTTTCTCCCAGCTCCCGTTGCTCACCCTGTGCCACATGCGACGTCCAGCACCGTCTTGCAGTCGTGTTTCTGCAGCAGGGAGATGATCCAGGTTCGATATTCATCTGTGCGGCTTCTCTTGTCTCCGATGTAGTAATGCCAGACACGAGCTGCCCGTCCATCGGCGTACTGATCCGGCAAACCCTCAGCTGCCACTCCTAGTGAGCGAGTTCGGTATACGCTGTCCACCATTGTTACCTGGGGAATAGAAGACTACAGACAGAATATCAAGCTGATGAAACATCCAGTGAATTGGAAATGTGTGTTCATGCCGAGTCAGCATACAACGAGGATCACAGACATTGCCAGAGCCAATGGCAGCGCCACATCTCTGACACCCACCGTACCCAGCTCTGTCACTGGAGGGACCGCCACCTCCTCCGACTAATCACAGCCTTCATAAAAGTGTACACAGGGGCACACCTCCCTGCCAGATATTCATACGTCACCGGGCAGGTGAGAGGAGAGAGGGGGGGGGGAGAGAGGAGAGAGAGAGAGAGAGGAGAGAGAGAGAGAGAGAGGAGAGAGAGGAGAGAGAGAGGAGAGAAGGAGAGAGAGGAGAGAGAGAGGAGAGGAGAGAGAGGAGAGAGAGAGAGGAGAGAGAGAGAGGAGAGAGAGAGAGAGAGAGGAGAGAGAGAGAGGAGAGAGAGAGGAGAGAGAGGAGAGAGAGAGGAGAGAGAGAGGAGAGAGAGAGAGAGAGAGAGAGAGAGAGGAGAGAGAGAGAGAGGAGAGAGAGGAGAGAGAGAGAGGAGAGAGAGAGGAGAGAGAGGAGAGAGAGGGGGAGAGAGGAGAGAGAGAGAGAGAGGAGAGAGGGGGGGGGAGAGAGGAGAGAGAGAGAGAGAGAGAGAGAGAGGGAGAGAGAGAGAGAGAGGAGAGAGAGAGAGAGAGAGGAGAGAGAGGAGAGAGAGAGGAGAGAGAGAGAGGAGAGAGAGGAGAGAGAGAGAGAGAGAGGAGAGAGAGGAGAGAGAGAGAGAGAGAGAGAGAGAGAGGAGAGAGAGAGGAGAGAGAGAGAGAGAGAGAGGAGAGAGAGAGAGAGAGAGAGAGAGAGAGAGAGAGAGAGAGAGGAGAGAGAGAGAGGAGAGAGAGAGAGAGAGAGAGGAGAGAGAGAGGAGAGAGAGAGAGAGGAGAGAGGAGAGAGAGGAGAGGAGAGGAGAGAGAGGAGAGAGAGGAGAGAGAGGAGAGAGGAGGGATGAGAGGAGAGAGGAAGAAGAGAGAGGAGAGAGAGAGAGAGAGAGTGAGAGGAAGAGAGAGAAGGAGAGAGAGAGGAGAGAGGAGAGAGAGAGAGAGAGAGGAGAGAGAGGA
>NW_028120136.1:265535-450535 GCF_965119305.1 Pelophylax lessonae
CTTAAATGCAGAGATCATCGTGCCCCTTTTCAATGCAGAGACCAGCGTGCCCCCTTTCAATGCAGTGACCAACTTGCCCCCCTTTCAATGCAGAGAGACCAGCATGCCCCCTTTAATGCACAGTGACCAGCGTGCCCCCTTTCAATGCACAGTGACCAGCGTGCCCCCTTTAATGCACAGTGACCAGCATGCCCCCTTTCAATGCACAGTGACCAGCGTGCCCCCTTTCAATGCACAGTGTCCACCATGCCCCTTTTCAATGCACAGTGACCAGCGTGCCCCCTTCAATTCAGTGACCAGCATGCCCCCTTTCAATGCACAGTGACCAGCGTGCCCCCTTTCAATGCACAGTGACCAGCGTGCCCCCTTCAAAACAGTGACCAGCGTGCCCCCTTTCAATGCAGAGACCAGCGTGCCCCCTTCAATGCAGAGACCAGCGTGCCCCCTTTCAATGCAGAGACCAGAGTGCCCCCTTTCAATGCAGAGACCAGAGTGCCCCCTTTCAATGCAGAGACCAGCGTGCCCCCTTTCAATGCAGTGACCAGCGTGCCCCCTTTCAATGCAGTGACCAGCGTACCCCCTTTCAATGCAGAGTGAACAGTGTGCCCCCTTTCAATGCAGAGACCAGTGTGCCTCCTTCAATGCAGAGATCATTGTGCCCCCTTCAATGCAGTGACCAGCATGCCTCCTTCAATGCAGAGATCATCGTGCCCCCTTTCAATGCAGAGATCATCGTGCCCCCTTCAATGCAGTGACCAGCGTACCCCCTTCAATGCAGAGATAATCGTACCCCCTTCAATGCAGAGATCAGCGTACCCCCTTTCAATGCAGAGTGAACAGTGTGCCCCCTTTCAATGCAGACACCACCTGCCCCCTTCAATGCAGAGATCATTGTGCCCCCTTCAATGCAGTGACCAGCATGCCCCCTTCAATGCAGAGACCAACGTGCCCCCTTCAATGCAGTGACAAGCGTGCCCCCTTCAATGCAGAGATCATCGTGCCCCCTTCAATGCAGTGACCAGCCTGCCCCCTTCAATGCAGAGATCATTGTGCCCCTTTTCAATGCAGAGACCAGTGTGCTCCCTTTCAATGCAGTGACCAGCATGCCCCCTTCAATGCAGAGATCATCGTGCCCCCTTCAATGCAGAGATCATCGTGCCCCCTTCAAAGCAGAGATCATCGTGCCCCCTTCAATGCAGAGATCATCGTGCCCCCTTTCAACGCAGAGACCAGCGTGCCCCCTTTCAATGCAGAGACCAGCGTGCCCCCTTCAATGCAGAGATCATCATGCCCCCTTCAAAGCAGAGATCGTCATGCCCCCTTCAATGCAGAGATCATCATGCCCCCTTCAATGCAGTGACCAGCCTGCCCCCTTAAATGCAGAGATCATTGTGCCCCCTTTCAATGCAGAGACCAGCATGTCCCCTTTCAATGCAGAGACCAGCGTGCCCCCTTCAATGCAGAGATCAGCGTGCCCCCTTTCAATGCAGAGACCAGCGTGCCCCCTTTCAATGCAGAGTGAACTGCGTGCCAAGCCCTCCCCTCCGAGACCAGTGTACTTACCTGTAGCGGCGGCTTCTCTGCAGTCCCCGCGTCTCCTTGAGTCCTCAGTCCTCCCGTCTCCTCCTTGGCCAATGGCATGGGGTTTGCCTTTCGGCCAATCAGGAAGCGCTTCCTGATTGGCCAGGAGGAGGATCCGTGTGACTATAGTAAATTTTCATTCGCTATTCTCACACAATGAGTGGGCTCGGGGCGCACTGCTCTGCGCCCTGGGCCCACCCTTTGCTGAAGCCTATTAGAGACTCTGGCTCTAATCAGGTGATTAAAAAAAAAAAGCCCCATCGAACTCCATGCGTCCGGCGCCCCACATGTAGATTAGGGGCCGAACACATGGATGGGGGGCGGTGCCCCTGCGCCCCCAACACACCGGCCGCCACTGAACCTGACCCTTGACCCTAACCTTCTTACCAAATAACCCTAACCCTCTAACCCTAACCTTCACCCCAACCCTAGCACCTATCCCCAACCACAACCCTCATCCTAACCCTTACCCTAACTCTCATCCTAACCCTCTAACCCTAAATCCTGACCCTGACTCTGACCCTTCAACCCTAACCCTAACCCAAACCTTAACCCTTAATCCTACCCCTTACCATACCCCTAACCCTAACTCTCTAACCCAAACTCTAACCCGACTCCCTACCCTGCCCTAACCCTCTAACCCCCTAACCCTAACTCTAACCATTAACCCTACCACTAGCCCTAACCCAAGCCCAAACCCCCCTAACCCTCACCCTAACCCTCTAATCCTAACCCTAAACCCTGACCCTCTAACCCTAACCCTAACCTAACCCTAAACCCTAACCTAAACCTAACCGTAACCCTAACTCTACCCTAACCTTCTTACCAAATAACCCTAACCCAAAACCCTAACTCTACCCCTCCCCTATCCCTTACCCAAAACACTACCCTACCCCTAACCCACAAACCCCCTTTGCTCTTGGATACGGAACTGGCTAAAAGGCCGTGTCCAAAGGGTGGTAATAAACAGCGCATACTCAGACTGGTCTGAGGTGGTAAGCGGGGTCCCCCAAGGCTCAGTCTTGGGACCGACCTTGTTCAATTTATTCATAAACAGCATTGAGGAAGGGATCAGTAGTTCGTTATCAGTTTTTGCAGATGACACAAAATTGGGCAGGGCAATAACTGCACAGCATGAAGCAGATATCCTACAGAATGACCTGGACAAAATTACGGAGTGGGCAACGACATGGCAAATGAGGTTTAACGTGGAGAAGTGTAAGGTTTTGCACTTGGGGACTAAAAACATAAAAGCACAATACACGTTAGGAGGGGAACCCTTGGGGGAATCAAAAATGGAGAAAGATCTGGGAGTCTTGGTTGATGATAGATTAGGCAACAGCATGCAATGTCAAGCGGCAGCTGCCAAAGCCGGCAGATTATTAGCATGCATAAAGAAAGGTATGTATTCCAGAGATAAGACTATAATCCTTCCACTTTATAAAACTCTGGTCCAACCGCATCTGGAGTATTCTGTCCAGTTCTGGTCGCCAGTCCTCAGGAGGGATGTGTTGGAGCTGGAGAGAGTCCAGAGAAGGGCAACTAAACTGATTAGGGGATTGGAGGACCTTGATTATGAGGAGCGTCTGCAATCGCTTGATTTATTCTCCCTGGAGAAGAGACGTCTGAGAGGGGACATGATAGCAATTTATAAATATCTTAATGGGGATCTCAGCTTAGAAAAAAAGCTGTTCATTTGAAGGAATTGCATGAGGACTCGAGGACATACAATGCGATTAGAGGAGAAGCGTTTTAACCTCAGGCAACGTGGGGGGTTCTTTACTGTTAGGGCTACAAGATTGTGGAATTGTCTACCACAAGAGGTGGTTTCTGCGGGTAGTATGGAGACTTTCAAAAGACTCTTAGACTTGCATCGCAAGGATCAGGAGATTAAAGGCTATGTTAGATGATTACAGTCACACACACCTACACAGGTTGAACTGGATGGACTATTGTCTTTATTCAACCTCACCTACTATGTAACTATGTAACCCTAACCCTAACCCAAACCCTAACCTAACCCTACCCCAACCCTCTAATCAACCAACCCTAACCCTCTAACCTTAACCCTCACTCGAACCCCTACCCAAAACCCTACCCTACCCCTAACCCACAAACCCATTAACTCGAACCACTAACCCTAACACTAGCCCTTTCCCTATCCTAACCCTAACTCTTACCCTAGCCCTAACCCCTACCCATACCACTGACTAACCCTCTAATCAGTGAACCCTAACAATCTAACCTTAAGCCTCACTCGAACCCTAAACCTAACCCTAACCCCCTAACCCTATCCCCTACCCCTATCCTACCTTTAACCCTAACCCTCTAACCCCTGAACCCTAACTCTAAACCATAACCCTAACCCTACACCGAAACCTTACCCTAACCTAACCCTAACCCAAACCCTAAGCAAAAACTTTAAACCATAACCCTACCCTAAATCCTAACCTTAAACCAAAGCCCTAACCCTAAGTCTTAAATGAAACCCACACCCTAACCATAACCCTCACTCTAACCCCACCCTATCCCAAACCCTAACCCTCTAACCCCCTATCCCTAACTCTAACACTAGCCCTAACTCTAACCCTAAACATAGCCCTAGTTCTAACCCTAACCCTAACCTTACCCCTAACCCTCTAATCAGCGAACCCTAACCCTCTAACTTTAACCCTCACTGAAACCCTAACCCTTCCCCTAACCCTCCTCTACCTTTAACCCTAACCCCCTAACCCTAACTACTAACACTAACCCTAACCCATAACTCTACATCTAAACCTAACCCCTAACCTAACCCTAACCCCCTAACCCTCACCTTCTGCCTCACCCTCACTCTAAACCTAAGCCATAACACAAACCCTAAACCCTTAACCCCTAACCCCAACCCTAAGCCATAATCCTAAACCCTAACCCAAAACCGTACCCCTAATCCTAACCCAAAACCCAAGCCCTAACCCTAAACCTCAGGCTTACCCTAAGCCTTAACTGTAATCCTCACCCTAACCATAACCCTCACCCTAACCCCGCCCTACCCAAAACCCTAACCTTAACCCCCTAACACTAGCCCTAACCCTAACTCGAACCCTAACCTTAACCCTAAATGTAGCCCTAACCCTCTAACCTGAAACCCTTAACCCTTCCATAACCCTACCCTACGCCTAACCCTAACCCTCTAACCCCCTAACCCTAACTCTAAACACTATCCCTAACACTAGCCCTACCTCTGGCCGTAATCCTAACCCTAACCTGAACACTAGCCCTATCCCTAACCCTAATGCTAACCCTATCTAACCCTACTCCTAACCCTCTATCCCTAACGCTAACCCCAACCCTAAACCCCTAACCACCCTAACCAGAACCCTAACCCTAGACCTAACCCTAAACCTACCCCCTACCCCCTAACCCTAAAACTCTACCCCTAAACCCTGTAACACCAACCATGACCTTATTCCTAACCCCTAACCCTAAACCTTAACCCTAATCCAAACCCTTACTTAAACCTAAACCTAAACCCTGACCCCGTAACCCTCACCCTCTCACCTTCTGCCTCACTCTAACCCTAAATCCTAACGCTTAACCTTATCCCTAACCCCCAACACACTAACCCTAACCGTAAGCCATAACCCTAAACTCTAACTCTAAATCCTAAACCTTGACCTTATCCCTAACCCTTAACCTTATCCATAACCCTAACCCATAATCCTAAACCCTAACCCTACACTACCCCTAATCCAAACCATAACCTTAACCCTCTACCCTACTAACCCTAACCCTAACTCCGAAACTCTAACCTTTACCCTAGCCCTATCCCTAAGACCTAACATTAACCCCTAACCCTATATCCCTAACCCTTACACTAACCCTAAGCCCCTAAGCCTTAACCCTAACCCTCCCTAACCCTAATCCTAACCCTCATCCTAACTCTCACCCTAACCCTCTAAACCTAACCCTAAACAATAAACCTGACCCTCAAACCCTAGTTTTAACCCCTAACCCTACCGCTAATGCTAACCCTAACCCTCTAACCCTAACCCTCACTCTACCCCTAACCCTCTAACCCTAACCCGAGGCACTACCCCTACCCTACCTTATCAAAAGCAAAACAAAAGACAGAGACAACAAAAACAAAGAACCCGCCACTCAGATGACCCTGAACACCTTCCATTATGCTGGTGTGTCGGCTAAAAACGTCACCTTGGGAGTCCCGCGTCTTAAGGAGCTCATCAATATTTCTAAAAAACCAAAGACCCCTTCCCTGACGGTCTTTTTGTTGGGGCAGTCGGCTCGCGATGCTGAGCGTGCAAAGGTCGGAAATGGACATATTTACCCACGGTGCAAAATTCACTGACACCAAATGTGGAACGCAAATCACCTTTCTTTATTTTATCTACAGGATATTCTCTGCCGCTTGGAACATATGACATTGCACAAAGTCACTGCCAATGCGGCCATTTACTATGATCCAAACCCACAGAACACGGTGGTAGCTGAAGATCAGGAATGGGTCAATATCTACTATGAGATGCCAGACTTTGATGTGACCAGAATTTCCCCATGGTTACTTTGTGTAGAGCTTGACTGCAAGCACATGACCGATTGGAAACTGACCATGGAGCAGATTGCTGAGAAGATCAATGCAGGTTAGTAGGCTTCATTCTTACACCCCTCAGGACCCCCGTGCCCTTTCTGTGGTTTCTTCACAAGCCCATTGTCTGATCTTCTCTAGGATTGGGAGATGATCTGAACTGTATGATGATAATGCCGAAAAGCTAGTCCTGCGAATTCGTATTATGAACAGTGAGGAGAACAAGATGCAAGAGGTGAGCTATTCACAAGTCTAACCTTCACTGTCCACTAGCATGTCTCATTTCCCGACACGGTCTGGTCTGTGAGCTCTACCTTATCCATTCCCCTCCATCCCCCCACGTCTGGTCTGTGAGCTCTTCCTTATCCATTCCCCTCCATCCCCCCACGTCTGGTCTGTGAGCTCTTCCTTATCCATTCCCCTCCATCCCCCCAACGTCTGGTCTGTGAGCTCTTCCTTATCCATTCCCCTCCATCCCCCCCCCCCCGTCTGGTCTGTGAGCTCTTCCTTATCCATTCCCCTCCACCCCCCCGTCTGGTCTGTGAGCTCTTCCTTATCCATTCCCCTCCATCCCCCCCGTCTGGTCTGTGAGCTCTTCCTTATCCATTCCCCTCCATTTCTCCTGTCTGTCGTCCTTTCCTCCATCTCCCCCCAACGTCTGGTCGTCTGTGAGCTATTCCTTATCCATTCCCCTCCATCCCCCCCCCGTCTGGTCTGTGAGCTCTTCCTTATCCATTCCCCTCCATCCCCCCCGTCTGGTCTGTGAGCTCTTCCTTATCCATTCCCCTCCATCCCCCCGTCTGGTCTGTGAGCTCTTCCTTATCCATTCCCCTCCATCCCCCCCCCATCTGGTCTGTGAGCTCTTCCTTATCCATTCCCCTCCATCCCCCCCGTCTGGTCTGTGAGCTCTTCCTTATCGATTCCCCTCCATCCCCCCCGTCTGGTCTGTGAGCTCTTCCTTATCCATTCCCCTCCATTTCTCCTGTCTGTCGTCCTTTCCTCCATCTCCCCCCAACGTCTGGTCGTCTGTGAGCTATTCCTTATCCATTCCCCTCCATCCCCCCGTCTGGTCTGTGAGCTCTTCCTTATCCATTCCCCTCCATCCCCCCCCCCATCTGGTCTGTGAGCTCTTCCTTATCCATTCCCCTCCATCCCCCCCGTCTGGTCTGTGAGCTCTTCCTTATCCATTCCCCTCCATCCCCCCCGTCTGGTCTGTGAGCTCTTCCTTATCCATTCCCCTCCATCCCCCCCCCCGTCTGGTCTGCGAGATCTTCCTTATCCATTCCCCGCCATTCCTCCTGTCTGTCATCCATTCCTCCATCTCCCTCCCACGTCTGGTCTGTGAGCTCTTCCTTATCGATTCCCCTCCATCCCCCCATGTCTGGTCTGTGAGCTCTTCCTTATCTATTCCTCCCGTCTGTCGTCCATTCCTCCATCCCCCCCCCCCCCTACGTCTGGTCTGTGAGCTCTTCCTTATCTATTCCTCTCCACCCCCCCAAATCTGATCTGTGAGCTCTTCCTTATCCATTCCTCCCGTCTGTCGTCCATTCCTCCATCCCCCCCCACGTCTGGTCTGTGAGCTCTTCCTTATCCATTCCTCTCCATTGATATAGTTACATAGTAGGTGAGGTTGAATAAAGACAATAGTCCATCCAGTTCAACCTGTCTAGGTGTGTGTGGCTGTAATCATCTCACATACCCCTGAATGTTCTGATCCTTGAGATGTAAGTCTAAGAGTCTTTTGAAAGCCACCATACTGCAGAAACCACCTCTTGTGGTAGAGAATTCCACAATCTTGTAGCCCTAACAGTAAAGAACCCCCTCGTTGCCTGAGGTTAAAACACTTCTCCTCTAATCACATTGTATGTCCTCGAGTCCTCATGCAATCCCTCCGATTGAATAGCTTTTTTTCTATGCTGAGATCACCATTGAGATATTTATAAATTGCTATCATGTCCCCTCTCAGGCATCTCTTCTCCAGTGAGAATAAATGAAGCGATTGCAGATGCTCTTCATAATTAAGGTCTTCCAATCCCCTAATCAGTTTAGTTGCCCTTCTCTGGACTCTCTCCAGCTCCAACACATCCCTCCTGAGGACTGGCGACCAGAACTGGACGGAATACTCCAGATGTGGTCGGACCAGAGTTTTATAAAGTGGAAGGATTATAGTTTTATCTCTGGAATATATCCCCTTCTTTATGCATGCTAATAATCTGCCGGCTTTGGCAGCTGCTGCTTGACATTTATAATGGGGTACTTTGATGCAGTAGTGGGCTTGAGCACGATATGGCCATATGGTGGGACCAAACCCCCATTTTTATTTATGGATTGTCTTCAGATTTGGTAGTTATTTCTTTTGCATTTGCGCGCTATTCTTTTTTAATATACATGTCTTTTGGTTCATAGCTGCAGCAGCTTTAGAAATACATGGGTATGCTCCCCCAAATTTTTTGGCTGCTTGACATTGCATGCTATTGCTTAGTCTATCCTCTACCAAGACTCCCAGATCTTTCTCCATTTTTGATTCTCCCAAGGGTTCCCCTCCTAAAGTGTATTGTGCTTTTATGTTTTTAGTCCCCAAGTGCAAAACCTTACACTTCTCCACATTAAACCTCATTTGCCATGTCGTTGCCCACTCTGTTATTTTGTCCAGGTCATTCTGTAGGATATCTGCTTCATGCTGTGCAGTTATTGCCCTGCCCAATTTTGTGTCATCTGCAAAAACTGATATAGAACGACTGATCCCGTCCTCAATGCTGTTTATGAATAAATTGAATAGGGTTGGTCCCAGGACTGAGCCTTGGGGGACCCCACTTACCACCCCAGACCAGTCTGAGTATGCCCTATTTATTACCACCATTCCACCCGTCTGTCGTCCATTCCTCCATCTCCCCCGTCTGGTCTGTGAGCTCTTCCTTATCCATTCCTCCCATCTGTCGTCCATTCCTCTACCCTCCCTTGTCTGGTCTGTATTCTCCAAAGCATTCCCATCCACTCACATAGTTTGCTTCACCTTTCCCTGGACAGGTAGAAGGGTGGTGGATAAAATGGATGATGATGTCTTTCTGCGTTGCATTGAATCGAACATGCTGACAGATATGACCTTGCAGGGCATCGAGCAGATCAGTAAGATATGTCCATATTCCATATGTCCGTATTCCATATGTCCGTATTCCATCTCATGCAGCATCTTTGGTAAACGTCAGTGTTCCTGTCCCTAGTGTACCTCCATATCCTTGGATTCAGCACATGGCACAGCTCCGGGGTTCCTGTCCCTAGTGTACCTCCATATCCTTGGATTCAGCACATGGCACAGCTCCTGGGTTCCTGTCCCTAGTGTACCTCCATATCCTTGGATTCAGCACATAGCACAGCTCCGGGGTTCCTGTCCCTAGTGTACCTCTATATCCTTGAATTCAGCACATAGCACAGCTCCTGGTTTCCTGTCCTTAGTGTACCTCTATATCCTTGGATTCAGCACATAGCACAGGTCCTGGGTTCCTGTCCCTAGTGTACCTCCATATCCTTTTTTTTTTTTAAATTCAACATTTATTGAGGATAAGAAAGGCATACATAAGCAATAAGAACAGTGAATCGAGATACATCCGAACATCAAAGAAGCCTCGGAGCAGAAAACAGGAATTATGGGGATGTAACAATATGCATTAGAAGAACGATACACAGTAATTATAATTATCTGCAAGATAACAGGCCCCAAAGGAAGAACCCCACCCCCACCGGCATCTGTCATATGGCCAGTATACAGGAGCGAGGAGGGCATCCCACGGGACCAGCCAGTCTAGCAGATCCCAAAGAGAGGTCATAATGCGTATGCCGCGAGGGAATGGGAAAGATTTTTGGAAAAAGCATGTATAGTAGAAAAGGAATAGGATCAGGAAGAACCACATAAGAAAGAAAAATAGGGGGAGAGGGGGAGAAGAAGGAAAGAAAAAAAAAAAAGGGGGGGGGGGAGGGGGGGTGAGAAAGGAGGGAATATGCATGCCGGTGGGGGTGAGGGGAGAGGGCCACCTACAGTGAGCAAGTCATTCAGGCAACTAGATCTCTGTATGCTTCGGAAGCACTGAATTCATGCCAGTAAAACCAGCGTTTAAGAAACGTATCTCTGGTACCACGTTCGGCCGCTGTCAAGTCTTCCATTTCATTAATGAACGCTACTTTACGTAGCCACATTGCAACCGTAGGAGGTTGGGACTGCTTCCAAAGCAGGGGAATGCAGCTCTTGGCTGCCGTAAGTAGGATTGGCAGGATCGACTTCCGATAGGATGCCCTTGAGTAGTGGTGTAGGAGGAAGAGAGCCGGATCCAGAGTTAGGGTATGATCCGTAAATTTTTGAGCAATGCGGAGGACCTCCTGCCAGAAGGATTGTAGCCTATTACAGGACCAGAAAATGGGGAGGAGGGAACCTACCTCTTCTCCACAGCGCCAGCAGAGATCCGGGCAGTCAGGAAACATCCTGCGGAGCCTAACCGGGGTATAATACCACCTGGTCAGAAGCTTATAGCCTACCTCCTGGTATTTAGAGCACGTGGAAGTTTTATATGCAAAGAAAAGCATACGCTCAACCTGATGGTCCGAGAAGGAAACCCCCAGATCGCGTTCCCAAAGAGAAATGAACGAGGGCCTGAAAGAAGGTTCAGGCATCGTCAGGATACGGTACAGCAGAGAAATCGCATGACGCACTGGGGGGTCTGTCGTGCACAATTCTTCAAAAGGCGTGAGGCGTCGAGTATAAGAGGTCGCCGGCGGCAGCGATTCGAGAAAGTGGGCAAGCTGAATTTCCTGCCAGAATGACAGAACTGCAAAAGTACTGTGAGAGAGGAGGGTCTGTCGAGATATCCAGAGGCCACTTTCGATAAAGTGCCTGGTTTGGTGGAGACCCTGGGCTCTCAATGCGCGGAAGGCTGGGTCCCGCAGGCCGGGCGCAAATTCCGGGTTCTCTATCACCGGGAGCAAAGGGGAAGGCAAGGTCGAGAGTTGACCTTCTCTGCACAACTGGCGTCCCAGCTTCAACGTAGCCCCCACAGTCGGGTGCTCCACGACTTCCCTCGCCAGGGGGAATGTCCCCCAGAAAAGAGACTCCGGGGGCGAACCTGCGCACATCCGTTCAATCCACACCCATTGTTTCAACGGGCCATGCAGATGCCAGACTAGGACCCTAGCTAGGTGGCATGCCGTAGAGTACATGGTCGCATCTGGAAAGGCCATACCGCCACTGAGCTTGGGCATGCGAAGGAGCTTCAGCGCCAGGCGAGGGGGCCCCGAATTCACAGGAACTTACGGAAAGCTCCATTAACCGAACGGAGGAAGGGCAACGGAACAGCAATCAGGAGGGCCTGGAGCACATAAAGCAAGCGGGGCATGACATTCATCTTTAGAATGTTGCACCTCCCAAACCAGGAGAACAAACCTTTCTGCCAATCCTCCAAGTCCCTCCGGATACGAGTGAGAAGGGGAGGAAAGTTACAGTCGAAGAGGTGCTTGGGGCAGTTAGGGAGGGCAATTACCCAGGTACTGGATATGCGAGGAGCTCCATTTGAAGAGAAAGTCAGTCTTGAGGAGATGTGACAAAGAAGACGGCATCGCGACTTGGAGGGCCTCAGATTTTTGGAAGTTAATTTTGTAGGAGGACAGGGCTTCGTATGCCCGAAACTCCCGCATAAGGTTTGCTAGGGAGATCAGTGGCTTGGAGAGGAAAAAGAGGAGGCCATCCGAGTAGGCTGCCACCTTAGGCGAAAGTGACAATGAGACGCACAAACCCGAGATATCGGGATTGGCCCGAATCGATCGCAAAAAAGGCTCAAGGGTCAATACAAAAATTAGGGGCGAGAGGGGGCATCCCTGTTGCGTGCCGTTTGTAATTTCCAACGAGTCAGAAAGGAATCCATTCACCTTGACACGAGCCGATGGGCGGGAATAGATCGCTTGGATCCACGTCATCATGTGACGTCCCAAGCCTATATGGACCAGGGTCTCCAGAAGGAAGTGCCAGTTCACCCAATTAAACGCCTTTTCGGCGTCCGTCGAGAGAAGCAGCATAGGGATCCCCCAGGAACACGCCAGATGGAGCAGGTTAATCGCCTTTGTGGTGTTATCCCGTGTTTCGCGAGAGGGTATGTAGCCCACCTGATCATCATGAACCAGCTGCGGGAGCAGTGGAGCCAGCCGTGAAGCTAAAATTTTGGTGAAAAGTTTCAGATCAACATTAAGGAGGGAGATGGGACGATAATTCTGGCAGAGAAGAGGGTCCTTGCCCTCTTTCGCTATCACCGTGATGGTGGCCCGAAGGGAATCCAAGGGAAAGTCCGCTCCCAAGCCCGCCGCGTTGTAGGCAGCAAGGAAGTGGGGGGAGAGAATGTCCTCAAAGCATTTGTAATAAGAAAGCGAGTACACATCAGGGGGCGCTAATGCCCCCGACAGTTCAGCAGGTCGAAGTGGCTCTTCCAGCTGGTCCAGGGCCTCCGTAGGTAGACTGGGAAGTCCAGAGGCACGGATATATTCCCTAATACGCGTCCGCGAGGCATCCCGGTTGGAGGAGGAGGGCCCCAAGTTCAGGTTGTACAAGGAGGCATAGTAACGGCGAAACATCTCCGCAATATGCTCCGTGGCCTGCACTTTCTGCTGGGAGGGGGAGAGAATGGCAGGGATGAACGTTTGCGCCCTCTGCCGATGCAAGGCGTGGGCCAGGATTTTGCCGCATTTGTCTCCGTGCTTGTAGAAGATGCGTCTACATTTAGTCAGTGAGACCTTAGCTTTGAAAAGGGTCAGAGAGCGGAGCTGTTCTTGGAGGACCGTCAATTCCTGGAGAACGGCCTGGGCCATGGACCTCTTATGTGTCGCTTCCAGTCTGTCAATGCACTGAAGAAGATCCTGCATCTGTCGGGTCCTTTCTTTTTTACGTACCGAGCCAATTTTGACCAAGACCCCCCGCATATAGCTTTTATGTGCCTCCCAGACCATGAGAGGGGGACTATCCGGGAGGGCATTGGAAGCAAAAAATTGTCCCAATGCGACGCGCAGTTCCGCAAGGATGGAAGGGTCCTGCAGGAGACTCTCGTTTAGCCGCCACTGCCACTGGCACGTTTCGGGGGTCCGCAAGTCCAGCTCGAGGACCACCGGAGCATGGTCCGAGACCGTGATGTTGCCTATGGAAGCCGACACCACTCTACTCAGCAAAACCTGGGGAAGCATGAAATAATCTATGCGCGAGTAGGAGTCATGGGGAGCGGAGTAGAAAGTATAGTCCCTAGCATTCGGATGAAGAGCTCGCCAAGTATCCACTAGACGAAAGGCGATAAAGGTCTTCTTAACGCGTTTGAGAGTAGCATACGAAACATGGGAGGCGCCTCGGGAGGCATCCACAATCGGGTCAAGAGTCAGATTGAAGTCTCCGCCCAGAAGTACCTGACCCTCCATAAAATCATGCAACTTAGACTATATCATTTCGAGAAACGCCACCTGTCCAGAATTAGGTAAATATAAATTCGCCATGGTGACTAGTACGGAGCCCAGACGACCCTTAACAAATAAAGCGCGACCTGTCTCATCGCTCCATGTGTCCGAGAGCGCCCACGGAGTCCTACTCCCAATCAATATACCGACGCCCTTGGACTTAGATTCGGGGGAGCAGCTATGGTATACCGTGGGGAATCGGCGATCACCCAATCGAGGAATCTTGGAAGACTTAAAATGGGTTTCCTGCAGAAAACCGACATGGCCCGAAGGCGGTGGAGATCATTCAGTACGATGGAGCGTTTTTCCGGGGTATTGAGCCCCTTGACATTAAGTGTGACCAATCGAATGGGGTCCACTCGGGGGGTGGCCATCTCCCCCCAAGAGACACCAACACGCACGAAAAAAAAGGGGGAGGAGGGGGGGCGAGAAGAGCAGGTGTGGAAGAAGGGTGGTAGAGGGGAAAGAGGGGGAAAGCACAAAGCACGTGCAGACAGAAAGAGAAAGGGAGGAAAACTACAGTGCCAAAGGCACTATGGAGAACACAAGTCTCTAGTCTCCCGGAGTTGCTGTCCCGCCACCCAGAGTCAGGATGGAGCGGAGAGAACCCGAAGGAGAACAAACCCTATGGGGGAACGGGGAAGGTCACCACAAGATGAGGGTGGTGACCGCTCTCCGCCAAAACCCAACTCGGCCTAGGGAGACAAAATCATATAACAAGAAAATGCGTCCAACAACATATCTAAGCATTGTGAAGCAATAAGAGCAATATAACCCTGAGGATAAGAGAATGTCAAAACAGTAGGCCCAGCTCATGGCACATGTAAAAGTCCCATATGTACAGAGTCCAAGAGCGGTGCGCCCGCAGCGGCCTAAGCGGTCCACGGGCGCCCCACCCCACAGACTCCCCCAGGTGGGCCCAAGCCATGACATGCAGAATCCACTCCGGAGGAGGTCCCAACAAAAAAGTAAGGGGGACAGGCTAAAGAGAAGAGGGAAGGGTGAGGAATGGGAAGGGAGAGGGAGACGGAGTAAGGGGGGAGTAAGGGGAGGAGAAGAGGGCTAGGGAGGGAGGGAGTGGGGAAGGGGAGAGGGAAAGAGAGGAGGAAGGGAAGGAATAGAGGACAAAGTTACCCGCCAAAAGCAACATCACCCCGTCAAACAGTGGGCCCCTGACTAGCAATACGATGGGATATGGTGCGAAGCGTGGACGACCACTGTCCCTCACCTACAGAGGCACAATTGTGGACAATAGTCCCATATCAGCGGTGAGAGCCTGCGGATCAGACCCCGTCATCCACCCATCGCACCAATGCCACTAACAGGGAGAGCGTCCAACTCAGGAGAGATCAGCATCCCCCAGGCAGCCATGCAAGAAAACATAATCCAAGGGGGCAGTCGATCCTCAACCCAATCACCCAAAACAAGTCCATCCCCCGTCCCCAGACCCAGCCCCAGCAACACCGACAGGCATAGCAGGGGGGGGGCCCAGGGAGAACCCGATCCCCACATCCCCCCAGGATGAAAGCATATGAAAATAAAAAAAAATGTAGGCATAGGGCAACATGGCACCACCATCCCGCGGCCGGCACATTTCCCACAGCCCCTCCAGCCGCCAACCAGAGGGAGATCCTCTCCTACACACGCATCCCCCCGCACCCCCCAACATCCCCCCCGACAGTCAGCCAGAGTCTGGATCCACAGCAGCATGGAGCACCATAATAAGGGATTACACATGGGAAGCAGGGAGACGTTGCCAGAAGGATCCACATGGGTGCAGTCTGATACGTTAGTCCACATCATGGAGAGGGGTATAGGGCAGCACAAGCAGGCAGGGAGGGCACGCATGCAGGGGCGGCACGGGTGGCAAGCCGCACAACAGGGCACCACAAGGAGAGTCAATCAGGGTGGCATCCGTGGGGTACCAAGGCCGGTGGGCACGGGTACGAGGGGGGGGCGAAGGGGAGGGAGAGTCAGCGGGCAGTCATCAGGGGTAGAGAGCGGAGACATAGGGGTCCGGTGGAGTTCAGGATCTTAAAGCAAGCCAGCGGGAAACATCAGGGATGGGAAGGGAAGGGCTAAAGCAGGAGCGGGACCATACTTACAGAGCGGAATAGCTGAAGAATCAGGTCTCAGGGGCCGCGATCTCCGGACCCCGGAAGCTCTGCTGTGACCTCTGGACCAAATGGCGTTGTCGTCGAGGCTGGGAAGGACCGCGTCCCCAAGGACCCTGGCGGGGATCTCGATCCGGGAGCCAAGCCAACCAATCCGGGAGGTCGATCGGAGCCAACGCCAAAAAGCTGAACAGGGCCGGTAGATCAGCGTGTCTCCTCAGGGTGAAAGAGGATCCATTCTTGCGGACTGTGAGCTGTAGGGGGAATCCCCAGCGATACGTGGTGTCCGGGGAGCGAAGCCGTTCCAACAAGGGTTTCAGCATCGCCCTGCGCTGCAATGTCCCGCGGGCCATATCTGGAAAGATCAGCACAGTGGCGCCATCAAACTCCACAGGGCCTTTAGACCAGGCTGCCCGGAGTACCCTCTATTTCACGGTAAACCTGTGAAGACGGCAGATCACATCTCTGGGCCTTGCTGGATCCGTCGGTCGAGCACCCAAGGCGCGGTGGACCCTATCAAACTCAAAGGTCTCTGGAGGCTCAGGCGGCATGATGCGTGAGAGGATAGCCCTCACCGTCTCTTCGAGATCCTCCGGTCCGGTCGCCTCTGGGATCCCCCGGAGCCGCAGGTTATTACGGCGGCTCCGGTTCTCAATGTCCTCCATCCGGAGCTGGTGAGTAGCGAGGGCTGCACCGTGGGACGCCTGGGTTTGCTCCAGCGCGGCCACCCTGGATTGTAGCTCACTGACCGCCGATTCTCCCGCCGTCAGTTGCCCGTCTAGCTGGGCCATCTCGTCGCCCAGTTGTTGAAAGTCCCGCTTATGTTGTTCAGCCACCTGGGCCACGATGGACTCCATGTCCGCTCTGCTAGGCAAGGCCCTAAGGAGAGCCCATAGTTCGGCAGTATCTCCAATCGGCACGGCCGGCGAGGGCAGGGATGCAGATACGGGGCCAGCCGCGGCCATAGCAGACGGGGTGGGCAGAGATGAGGAGTTTAGTCCCGGTGAGGAGGTGGCCGGCGACCCCAGGCCACCACGCGGCGTCAGCTGCAAGGCCTGCGGCGGCAGACTGGCGGAATCCGGAAAGAAGGCACAAATAGGGGCAGCCGAGGCAGTCCTGGAGGTCGATGCAGACGCCGGCTTCGTCTTCCTCTTTTTGTGGACGCTCATAGCAGCTAAATTAAGCAGTTAAAGGCCGAGAAGGGAGGCTGGAGAGCGGAAGCACCAGGAGAAAGCGTCCTCACATCGCCATGTCCAAGCCACGCCCCCGTACCTCCATATCCTTGAATTCAGCACATAGCACAGATCCTGGGTTCCTGTCCCTAGTGTGCCTCCATATCCTTGAAATCCGCACATAGCACAGATCATGGGTTCCTGTCCCTAGTGTGCCTCCATATCCTTGAATTCAGCACATAGCACAGATCATGGGTTCCTGTCCCTAGTGTACCTCCATATCCTTGGACTCAGCACATAGCACAGCTCATGGGTTCCTGTCCCTAGTGTACCTCCATATCCTTGGACTCAGCACATAGCACAGATCATGGGTTCCTGTCCCTAGTGTACCTCCATATCCTTGGATTCAGCACATAGCACAGCTCCGGGGTTCCTGTCCCTAGTGTACCTCCATATCCTTGGACTCAGCACATAGCACAGCTCTGCGGTTCCTGTCCCTAGTGTACCTCCATATCCTTGGACTCAGCACATAGCACAGCTCTGCGGTTCCTGTCCCTAGTGTACCTCCATATCCTTGGATTCAGCACATAGCACAGCTCCGGGGTTCCTGTCCCTAGTGTACCTCCATATCCTTGGACTCAGCACATAGCACAGCTCTGCGGTTCCTGTCCCTAGTGTACCTCTATATCCTTGGATTCAGCACATAGCACAGCTCCGCGGTTCCTGTCCCTAGTGTCAGTGGCGGAGCCAGAGGGTTAGCTGGGGTGTCAATTGACACCCCAGAAAAAGTCCCTGCCACCCCTGTTGCCACCCCGATCCAGGCTGACAGCGGAGGAATCACAGGCAGTGGTGGGATGGGATCAGCCGGTTCGCAGAACCGGCTGATCCCTCTAAGCTGGCGGCCAGGGTCAGGGAGAAGCAGAGCAGTGCGTCCCGAAGCCGAGCCCGCCCATTCTGTGACAATAGCGAATGAAAATTCGCTATTGTCACATGGATCCTCCTCCGGCCAATCAGGGAGCGGGTCCTCCCGCTTCCTGATTGGCCGAATGGCAAATGCCGTGCCATTGGTCGAGGAGGCGCCGGCGGGAGGACTGAGAAGATGCAGGGAGCCGCGGACCGATGAGAAGCTGCTGTGATGACCGTCCGTCCGTGAGGTAAGTAAGCCGGTCTCATGGGGGGGGGGGACGACGACGCTGGCACTCTGCAATGATTGCGGGCAAATGCTGTGGCACTCTGCAATAATCATTGGGGGCATTGCTGGCACTCTGCAATAATCATTGGGGGCATTTCTGTGGCACTCTGCAATAATCATTGGGGGCATTGCTGTGGCACTCTGCAATAATCATTGGGGGCATTGCTGGCACTCTGCAATAATCATTGGGGGCATTTCTGTGGCACTCTGCAATAATCATTGGGGGCATTGCTGTCTCACTCTGCAATAATCATTGGGGGCATTGCTGTCTCACTCTGCAATAATCATTGGGGGCATTGCTGTGGCACTCTGCAATAATCATTGGGGGCATTGCTGTGGCACTCTGCAATAATCATTGGGGGCAAGGCTGTGGCACTCTGCAATAATCATTGGGGGCATTTCTGTGGCACTCTGCAATAATCATTGGGGGCATTGCTGGCACTCTGCAATAATCATTGGGGGCATTGCTGGCACTCTGCAATAATCATTGGGGGCAAGGCTGTCTCACTCTGCAATAATCATTGGGGGCATTGCTGTGGCACTCTGCAATAATCATTGGGGGCATTTCTGTGGCACTCTGCAATAATCATTGGGGGCATTTCTGTGGCACTCTGCAATAATCATTGGGGGCATTGCTGTCTCACTCTGCAATAATCATTGGGGGCATTGCTGGCACTCTGCAATAATCATTGGGGGCATTGCTGGCACTCTGCAATAATCATTGGGGGCATTTCTGTGGCACTCTGCAATAATCATTGGGGGCATTGCTGTCTCACTCTGCAATAATCATTGGGGGCATTGCTGTCTCGCTCTGCAATAATCATTGGGGGCAAGGCTGTGGCACTCTGCAATAATCATTGGGGGCATTGCTGTCTCACTCTGCAATAATCATTGGGGGCATTTCTGTGGCACTCTGCAATAATCATTGGGGGCATTGCTGTCTCACTCTGCAATAATCATTGGGGGCATTGCTGTCTCACTCTGCAATAATCATTGGGGGCATTTCTGTGGCACTCTGCAATAATCATTGGGGGCATTGCTGTGGCACTCTGCAATAATCATTGGGGGCATTGCTGTGGCACTCTGCAATAATCATTGGGTGCATTGCTGTGGCACTCTGCAATAATCATTGGGGGCAAGGCTGTGGCACTCTGCAATAATCATTGGGGGCATTGCTGTCTCACTCTGCAATAATCATTGGGGGCATTTCTGTGGCACTCTGCAATAATCATTGGGGGCATTGCTGTCTCACTCTGCAATAATCATTGGGGGCATTGCTGTCTCACTCTGCAATAATCATTGGGGGCAAGGCTGTGGCACTCTGCAATAATCATTGGGGGCATTTCTGTGGCACTCTGCAATAATCATTGGGGGCATTGCTGTGGCACTCTGCAATAATCATTGGGGGCATTGCTGTGGCACTCTGCAATAATCATTGGGTGCATTGCTGTGGCACTCTGCAATAATCATTGGGGGCAAGGCTGTGTCACTCTGCAATAATCATTGGGGGCATTGCTGTCTCACTCTGCAATAATCATTGGGGGCATTTCTGTGGCACTCTGCAATAATCATTGGGGGCATTGCTGTGGCACTCTGCAATAATCATTGGGGGCATTTCTGTGGCACTCTGCAATAATCATTGGGGGCATTGCTGTCTCACTCTGCAATAATCATTGGGGGCATTGCTGTCTCACTCTGCAATAATCATTGGGGGCAAGGCTGTGGCACTCTGCAATAATCATTGGGGGCATTTCTGTGGCACTCTGCAATAATCATTGGGGGCATTGCTGTGGCACTCTGCAATAATCATTGGGGGCATTGCTGTGGCACTCTGCAATAATCATTGGGTGCATTGCTGTCTCACTCTGCAATAATCATTGGGGGCATTTCTGTGGCACTCTGCAATAATCATTGGGGGCATTGCTGTCTCACTCTGCAATAATCATTGGGGGCATTGCTGTCTCACTCTGCAATAATCATTGGGGGCATTTCTGTGGCACTCTGCAATAATCATTGGGGGCATTGCTGTCTCACTCTGCAATAATCATTGGGGGCATTGCTGTCTCACTCTGCAATAATCATTGGGGGCAAGGCTGTGGCACTCTGCAATAATCATTGGGGGCATTTCTGTGGCACTCTGCAATAATTATTGGGGGCATTGCTGTGGCACTCTGCAATAATCATTGGGGGCATTGCTGTGGCACTCTGCAATAATCATTGGGTGCATTGCTGTGGCACTCTGCAATAATCATTGGGGGCAAGGCTGTGGCACTCTGCAATAATCATTGGGGGCATTGCTGTCTCACTCTGCAATAATCATTGGGGGCATTTCTGTGGCACTCTGCAATAATCATTGGGGGCATTTCTGTGGCACTCTGCAATAATCATTGGGGGCATTGCTGTCTCACTCTGCAATAATCATTGGGGGCATTGCTGTCTCACTCTGCAATAATCATTGGGGGCAAGGCTGTGGCACTCTGCAATAATCATTGGGGGCATTTCTGTGGCACTCTGCAATAATCATTGGGGGCATTGCTGTGGCACTCTGCAATAATCATTGGGGGCATTGCTGTGGCACTCTGCAATAATCATTGGGTGCATTGCTGTCTCACTCTGCAATAATCATTGGGGGCATTGCTGTCTCACTCTGCAATAATCATTGGGGGCATTGCTGTCTCACTCTGCAATAATCATTGGGGGCAAGGCTGTGGCACTCTGCAATAATCATTGGGGGCATTTCTGTGGCACTCTGCAATAATCATTGGGGGCATTGCTGTGGCACTCTGCAATAATCATTGGGGGCATTGCTGTGGCACTCTGCAATAATCATTGGGGGCATTGCTGTGGCACTCTGCAATAATCATTGGGTGCATTGCTGTGGCACTCTGCAATAATCATTGGGGGCAAACCTGTATCCTGTCTGTATCCTCTGATCACCACCACCTGTATCCTGTCTTTACTAGTAATGGCAGCGATCATTAGAGGGACTGCGACATTGCGGTGGACGAATCTGACACTAAATTACACTTTGTATATTGACCCCCCAAAATAATACCTAGCCACCCCTTTGCCACCCCTGTTTTAAAAGTCTAGCTCCGCCACTGCCTAGTGTACCTCTATATCCTTGGATTCAGCACATAGCACAGCTCCTGGGTTCCTGTCCCTAGTGTACCTCTATATCCTTGGACTCAGCACATAGCACAGCTCTGCGGTTCCTGTCCCTAGTGTACCTCCATATCCTTGGACTCAGCACATAGAACAGCTCCGCGGTTCCTGTCCCTAGTGTACCTCTATATCCTTGGACTCAGCACATAGCACAGCTCTGCGGTTCCTGTACCTAGTGTACCTCCATATCCTTGGACTCAGCGCAAAGCACAGCTCCGCGGTTCCTGTCCCTAGTGTACCTCTATATCCTTGGACTCAGCACAGCTCTGCGGTTCCTGTCCCTAGTGTACCTCCATATCCTTGGACTCAGCACATAGCACAGCTCCTGGGTTCCTGTCCCTAATGTACCTCCATATCCTTGGATTCAGCACATAGCACAGCTCCTTGGTTCCTGTCCCTAGTGTACCTCCATATCCTTGGACTCAGCACATAGCACAGCTCTGCGGTTCCTGTCCCTAGTGTACCTCTATATCCTTGGACTCAGCACATAGCACAGCTCTGCGGTTCCTGTCCCTAGTGTGCCTCCATATCCTTGGATTCAGCACATAGCACAGCTACTGGGTTCCTGTCCCTAGTGTACCTCCATATCCTTGGATTCAGCACATAGCACAGCTCTGGGGTTCCTGTGCCTAGTGTACCTCCATATCCTTGGACTCAGCACATAGCACACCTCCGGGGTTCCTGTCCCTAGTGTACCTCCATATCCCTGGACTCAGCACATAGCACAGCTCTGCGGTTCCTGTCCCTAGTGTACCTCCATATCCTTGGACTCAGCACATAGCACAGCTCTGCGGTTCCTGTCCCTAGTGTACCTCCATATCCTTGGACTCAGCACATAGCACAGCTCCGCGGTTCCTGTCCCTAGTGTACCTCCATATCCTTGGACTCAGCACATAGCACAGCTCCTGGGTTCCTGTCCCTAGTGTACCTCCATATCCTTGGATTCAGCACATAGCACAGCTCCGCGGTTCCTGTCCCTAGTGTACCTCTATATCCTTGGATTCAGCACATAGCACAGCTCCGCGGTTCCCGTCCCTAGTGTACCTCCATATCTTTGGACTCAGCACATAGCACAGCTCCTGGGTTCCTGTCCCTAGTGTACCTCTATATCCTTGGACTCAGCACATAGCACAGCTCTGCGGTTCCTGTCCCTAGTGTACCTCCATATCCTTGGACTCAGCACATAGAACAGCTCCGCGGTTCCTGTCCCTAGTGTACCTCTATATCCTTGGACTCAGCACATAGCACAGCTCTGCGGTTCCTGTCCCTAGTGTACCTCCATATCCTTGGACTCAGCGCAAAGCACAGCTCCGCTGTTCCTGTCCCTAGTGTACCTCTATATCCTTGGACTCAGCACATAGCACAGCTCTGCGGTTCCTGTCCCTAGTGTACCTCCATATCCTTGGACTCAGCACATAGCACAGCTCCTGGGTTCCTGTCCCTAGTGTACCTCCATATCCTTGGATTCAGCACATAGCACAGCTCCTTGGTTCCTGTCCCTAGTGTACCTCCATATCCTTGGACTCAGCACATAGCACAGCTCTGCGGTTCCTGTCCCTAGTGTACCTCTATATCCTTGGACTCAGCACATAGCACAGCTCTGCGGTTCCTGTCCCTAGTGTACCTCCATATCCTTGGACTCAGCACATAGCACAGCTCTGCGGTTCCTGTCCCTAGTGTACCTCTATATCCTTGGATTCAGCACATAGCACAGCTCTGCGGTTCCCGTCCCTAGTGTACCTCCATATCTTTGGACTCAGCACATAGCACAGCTCCTGGGTTCCTGTCCCTAGTGTACCTCTATATCCTTGGACTCAGCACATAGCACAGCTCTGCGGTTCCTGTCCCTAGTGTACCTCTATATCCTTGGATTCAGCACATAGCACAGCTCCGCGGTTCCTGTCCCTAGTGTACCTCTATATCCTTGGACTCAGCGCATAGCACAGCTCCGCGGTTCCTGTCCCTAGTGTACTTCCATATCCTTGGACTCAGCACATAGCACAGCTCTGCGGTTCCTGTCCCTAGTGTACCTCCATATCCTTGGATTCAGCACATAGCACAGCTCCGCGGTTCCTGTCCCTAGTGTACCTCTATATCCTTGGACTCAGCGCATAGCACAGCTCCGCGGTTCCTGTCCCTAGTGTACTTCCATATCCTTGGACTCAGCACATAGCACAGCTCTGCGGTTCCTGTCCCTAGTGTACTTCCATATCCTTGGACTCAGCGCATAGCACAGCTCCGCGGTTCCTGTCCCTAGTGTACTTCAATATCCTTGGACTCAGCGCATAGCACAGCTCCGCGGTTCCTGTCCCTAGTGTACCTCTATATCCTTGGACTCAGCACATAGCACAGCTCTGCGGTTCCTGTCCCTAGTGTACCTCCATATCCTTGGATTCAGCACATAGCACAGCTCCGCGGTTCCGGTCCCTAGTGTACCTCTATATCCTTGGACTCAGCACATAGCACAGCTCCTGGGTTCCTGTCCCTAGTGTACCTCTATATCCTTGGACTCAGCGCATAGCAGAGCTCCGCGGTTCCTGTCCCTAGTGTACCTCTATATCCTTGGACTCAGCGCATAGCACAGCTCCGCGGTTCCTGTCCCTAGTGTACCTCTATATCCTTGGACTCAGCGCATAGCACAGCTCCGCGGTTCCTGTCCCTAGTGTACCTCCATATCCTTGGATTCAGCACATAGCACAGCTCCGCGGTTCCTGTCCCTAGTGTACCTCCATATCCTTGGATTCAGCACATAGCACAGCTCCGTGGTTCCTGTCCCTAGTGTACCTCCATATCCTTGGACTCAGCACATAGCACAGCTCTGCGGTTCCTGTCCCTAGTGTACCTCTATATCCTTGGACTCAGCACATAGCACAGCTCTGCGGTTCCTGTCCCTAGTGTACCTCCATGTAACGGAACAGGGCACCCCGGACCGGGTGCCTCCGTTGAAAGATGCTCCTAGTGCTTTCCGAGGGCTCCAAGCACTCCACCAGACACCGTAACCACTTCAGATCCCACGAACCGCCGCAGCTTGGTTGGGGTCTCGCAATCTCCTACCCACCCTGGACCTACGACAAGGCTCCAGGTTCCTGTGGGTGAACCTCTCTTTCCTCAGAGAGTGCAGCAGAACAAGCTCTACACAAGCTCTTAAAAGAGCTCAGTGATTCTCTAAGGGAGTATGGAGGACCATAGCAATCCCTTGCAGCATATCCCCCAATAAGAGACAGAACTCTAGATTGAGGGTGAATGAACTCTGCACAACTTTAATTGAACAAGACTTATATACAGTTTTCACCCACAAAGTTACCACCCAGATGGACCTTGTTGAAGACTGAACATAATATTCACCATCCAATAGGAACAGAGTTTTACACTCTCATACAGTGCACAAAATTTACAATGTGGGACAATCCCCCCTCCCCCTTAGCATCCAATCCACATTCCTATAAGTTTATCTTAAGGCAGACAGACAGAACAATGGGAGGTCATTAACACGTAACAATGCAAAAGGCAATCCACATTCCCTCCCAATACACAACAAAAGGAATACCTGTCTGACATTGAGAGCTATGTAATATACCCAGCATTTAGGAATTACAGATTTCATGGCAAATGGGAATAAATCTTAATATTCATATATGGAGATATTGCTGGCAAATATGGAGCAATTAAAACCATTACTTATCTGTCTTTAAATTCCAGTGACGGTGAATACTGTCACACTCCATATCCTTGGATTCAGCACATAGCACAGCTCCGCGGTTCCTGTCCCTAGTGTACTTCCATATCCTTGGACTCAGCACATAGCACAGCTCTGCGGTTCCTTTCCCTAGTGTACCTCTATATCCTTGGACTCAGCGCATAGCACAGCTCCGCGGTTCCTGTCCCTAGTGTACTTCCATATCCTTGGACTCAGCGCATAGCACAGCTCTGCGGTTCCTGTCCCTAGTGTACCTCCATATCCTTGGACTCAGCACATAGCACAGCTCTGTGGTTCCTGTCCCTAGTGTACCTCCATATCCTTGGATTCAGCACATAGCACAGCTCCGCGGTTCCTGTCCCTAGTGTACTTCCATATCCTTGGACTCAGCGCATAGCACAGCTCCGCGGTTCCTGTCCCTAGTGTACTTCCATATCCTTGGACTCAGCGCATAGCACAGCTCCACGGTTCCTGTCCCTAGTGTACCTCTATATCCTTGGACTCAGCACATAGCACAGCTCTGCGGTTCATGTCCCTAGTGTACCTCCATATCCTTGGACTCAGCGCATAGCACAGCTCCTGGGTTCCTGTCCTTAGTGTACCTCTATATCCTTGGACTCAGCGCATAGCACAGCTCCGCGGTTCCTGTCCCTAGTGTACCTCTATATCCTTGGACTCAGCACATAGCACAGCTCTGCGGTTCCTGTCCCTAGTGTACCTCCATATCCTTGGACTCAGCGCATAGCACAGCTCCTGGGTTCCTGTCCTTAGTGTACTTCCATATCCTTGGACTCAGCGCATAGCACAGCTCCGCGGTTCCTGTCCCTAGTGTACCTCTATATCCTTGGACTCAGCGCATAGCACAGCTCCACGGTTCCTGTCCTTAGTGTACCTCTATATCCTTGGACTCAGCGCATAGCACAGCTCCGCGGTTCCTGTCCCTAGTGTACCTCTCTATCCTGGAGTAAAATGCTTGGATTCGGCACAGTGTTCTATTCTCTGTATCCTGTAATAAACTGCTTGGATTTGGCAGCATCATTTTCAGTGCCTTCCTTGTTCCTGCCCAGGTCTACATGCACCTTCCTCAGACAGACAATAAAAAGAAGATCATCATTACTGAAGACGGGGAGTTTAAGGCTCTTCAGGAGTGGATTTTGGAGACAGATGGAGTCAGTCTCATGCGGGTCTTGAGTGAAAAAGATGTTGACCCAGTGAGGACCACATCCAATGACATTGTGGAGATCTTTACAGTAAGTCTGCAGTACTCGGTTCTCCTCATATAGTATATACATATATTCTCGGGCTTGGCCTTACCTTCAGCCATTGTATTTCAGGTGCTAGGGATAGAGGCTGTGCGCAAAGCTCTGGAGAGAGAATTGTACCATGTCATCTCTTTTGATGGTTCTTACGTCAATTACCGTCACTTGGCACTACTGTGTGACACAATGACATGTAGAGGACACTTGATGGCCATCACACGTCACGGTGTGAACAGGCAGGACACAGGACCTCTCATGAAGCGTTGCTTTGAAGAGACGGTAAGTGGGCTCCCATGTGTCCTTGCAGTGTGTGGTATTCATTGTTTCCAGGGCTGGCCCAAGACATTGTGCTGCCTGGGTCCGAGAATGAAATGCTGCCCCTCCCCCCCCCCAAAAAAAAAATTCACGCCCTCCAAGAGGCCCCCACATTCTACATTCTATAGACTATAAAAGCATTTAGAGGGGTGTGAGTGTGTACGGAGTGACAGCAGGAGCAGGACAGAGCAGTAGACACTGGGCAGATGAGCGCACCAGGCTTCCTACTGTCTATAGTGCCACAGTGCCCTGCAGGGCTGCGGGCATGGTACAGAAGAATGCAGGGCTGTAGTAGGCATGGTACAGGAGAATGCGGGGCTGCGGGCATGGTACAGGAGAATGGGGGGCTGCGGGCATGGTACAGGAGAATGGGGGGCTGCGGGCATGGTACAGGAGAATGCGGGGCTGCGGGCATGGTACAGGAGAATGGGGGGCTGCGGGCATGGTACAGGAGAATGCGGGGCTGCGGGCATGGTACAAGAGAATGCAGGGCTGCGGGCATGGTACAGGAGAATGCGGGGCTGCGGGCATGGTACCGGAGAATGCGGGGCTGCGGGCATGGTACAGGAGAATGCGGGGCTGCGGGCATGGTACAAGAGAATGCGGGGCTGCGGGCATGGTACAAGAGAATGCGGGGCTGCGGGCATGGTACAAGAGAATGCGGGGCTGCGGGCATGGTACAGGAGAATGCGGGGCTGTGGGCATGGTACAGGAGAATGCAGGGCTGCGGGCATGGTACGAGAGAATGCGGGGCTGCGGGCATGGTACAGGAGAATGCGGGGCTGCGGGCATGGTACAGGAGAATGCGGGGCTGCGGGCATGGTACAGGAGAATGTGGGGCTGCGGGCATGGTACAGGAGAATGCGGGGCTGCGGGCATGGTACAAGAGAATGCAGGGCTGCGGGCATGGTACAGGAGAATGCGGGGCTGCGGGCATGGTACCGGAGAATGCGGGGCTGCGGGCATGGTACAGGAGAATGCGGGGCTGCGGGCATGGTACAAGAGAATGCGGGGCTGCGGGCATGGTACAGGAGAATGCGGGGCTGCGGGCATGGTACAAGAGAATGCGGGGCTGCGGGCATGGTACAAGAGAATGCGGGGCTGCGGGCATGGTACAAGAGAATGCGGGGCTGCGGGCATGGTACAAGAGAATGCGGGGCTGCGGGCATGGTACAGGAGAATGCGGGGCTGTGGGCATGGTACAGGAGAATGCAGGGCTGCGGGCATGGTACGAGAGAATGCGGGGCTGCGGGCATGGTACAGGAGAATGCGGGGCTGCGGGCATGGTACAGGAGAATGCGGGGCTGCGGGCATGGTACAGGAGAATGTGGGGCTGCGGGCATGGTACAGGAGAATGCGGGGCTGTGGGCATGTGAGAGTTGTGGTGCCGCCTCCTCTGTGTTTCCCTTCAGAGTATTAATAGCTGTAACATCATTATGTTAAATAATTTCTTCTCTTCAGTCTTCACAAAAGAATCGGGGGGCTACACTAACCCAGCTTGTAAGGCCGAACTAAATAATACACCTCAGGAAGTGCCGCCATGGCTAACAGAAGATAGACTTAGAGCTAAACTAGAGAAACTTAACATAAATAAATCCCCGGGACCGGATGGCTTGCACCCGAGGGTTCTTAACCACTTAAGCCCCGAAAGATTTTACCCCCATTCCGACCAGGGGGTATTTTGCGATTCGGCACTGCGTGACTTTAACTGACAATTGCGCGGTCGTGCGACGCTGTACCTAAACGAATTTGGCGTCCTTTTTTTCCCACAAACAGAGCTTTCTTTTGGTGGTATTTGATCACCTGTGCGATTTTTTGATCACGCGCTATAAACAAAAAAAGAGCGTCAATTTTGCAAAAATAGCAATATTTTTCACATTTTTTTATATGAAATTCCCCAAAAAAAAATTTAAAAATCAAAATTTTTTTACTTTTTCGGCCAATTTGTTTTATGCTACCTATGTTTGGTAAAAAAAAATCGCAAAAAGCGTATTTTGATTGGTTTGCGCAAAAGTTATCGCGTTTACTAACAAAGGGAAAGATTTCTGTCATTTTTGTTGTTTTTTTTTTTGGACTTCAATTGGTTTTTATTTAATTTTCACGAAAGGGAAACAAGCATATAGAAAAACATAATAAATTAACATAAAGTAAAATAATAAAAGAAAAGAGGAAGAAGAAAAAGAAAAGAATATTGATATAATATGTTGATTACAGTACGTTATGACATTATATATAGCAAGAACAGGAGACAAAGAAATCCAGTACTGTATACGCTCAAAACCTAGGAGACTACTTAGGAAATATATAAAAATTACATAGAAGGTACCTAGAAAAATGCCAAGAAAGGTACCAGAGGAAGCACCACCATGCTCCGAGTCGCGCCATCCACCGGCCTCAATTTTTCCGTTAAACACTGTGAAAGTAAGGGCTTTGTTGCCAGAGAAGCCAAGCTGTATGAAACTTATTACTTCGAAACACTGAGTAGGCATATGCCTTTTCCAAAGAGTAGTGTTGGTTAACTAAACCTATTACCTCTATATGGGAAGGGGCTCTAGGTTGTTTCCAACATCTAGCGATTACCGTTTTGGCTGCTATCAATATGTGTATAAATACTGTTCTGATATCAAACGGTATATTTTCAATACCCAAAAATAGTAGCGCTATTGCGGGTTCAGGTTTGATCAGTATGCCCGAAACTACAGAAAGTACTTCAAAGATTTTCCTCCAAAAACTAATAAGGCCTTTACAGGACCAAAATATATGAAAAATTGTGCCAGTTTGATCGCACTTACGCCAGCACATTGAATCATATTTAGGATATATCAAGGACAAGCGGTAGGGGGTCAGGTGCCATCTAGTAACTATTTTCTGGAATTGTTCCCAGTGTGTTACGCATTGTGTTGCTTTATAAGACATTCGTATTGCCCATCTCCATTGCTCGTTGGAGAAGGACAAACCGAAGGTCTCTTTCCCATTTCATCATGTAGGATGATTTAAAAAAAGTGAGTTTCTGCTGTAATTGATTATAAAACACCGATATCCCTTTAAGCTTAGAATTTGGGTCTGTAAGATATTTCCAAAGTGGTTGAGGAATTTCAAATTTAGGGGGTGGGTGTTTAGATATGAAGCTCACTATACTGATGTAAGCAAAGACAGCCTGAGGGGTGAGTGAGAATTCTCGTTGGAGGGCTGCGAAAGACTTAATAATATTATTTTGGTATAGTTGTGTTACTGTGTCAATACCTGCTGCCACCAATTTGTTAATATGGACGCTAGGGAGCAAGATGCGCATTGTCAATAAAGGTATGGGAACTGATATGTTATTTAGCTGTGGTTGTAGCTGTAGTTGAGCAATTAGATGACGCCAGGACTGTAAAGAAGCTCTTATTGTTAACGGAAGAGTCTGAATTGTTATGGGTTTCCACATGTCTGCCATAAGTAATGTATATAAATCTTGTGAGTTAGATAGTCCGGCTTCGATCGGAAGCCATGGAAGAGATATTTTATGGGTTCTATGGGTAAACCAATACTGTAGAGGAGCCAAACGCGATGCATGGTAATAGTCCTCAAGGCTTGGTAGTCCCAGTCCACCAACTGATTTGTGTCGTATCGTATGTAAATATGCACACCTTGCACGTTTCCCCTGCCAAACAAAGGTGCGCATGAGTTTGTTGAGCGAGTTAATATAATGTTTAGGAATATGGGTCGGGAGAGCACGAAAGATGTACAATATCTTGGGGAGGCACGTCATTTTAAATGCAGCTATTCTTCCAGCCCATGATAGTTCCGTTTTCTTTAGTTTATTAGTATCATTAGAGATAGAAGTTATTAGTGATCGCAAGTTAAGTGTCTGTAACCCTGAGGTCGGAAATGTCAAGGTTATACCCAAATATTGCAAACCTTGGGGGGTCCATGTGTATGGTAGATTTTGCTTAAGATGGCTAAGTGCATGGCCCTGTATACCCATATTAAGGATGACTGATTTATCAAAATTAACCTTATAGTAAGAAATATTACTAAATATCTGCAAAATATCATGAACAGCAGGTAAGGACACGATGGGGTTCGTCAGGCTCAGAATTATGTCATCCGCAAAAAGCGTAATAGTATGTTGTAAAAGCTGAATTTTAAAGCCAGAAACCCTAGAGTTTTGTCTTAATGTTTCCGCCAGGGGCTCGATCAATAAATTAAATATCAGAGGGGAAAGTGGGCAGCCCTGGCGCGTACCGTTTAATATTGGAAAAGTTTTAGATAGGGTGCCCGCAGAAAGCACTCTAGCGGTTGGAGATGTATATAAGCTCATAATAGCCGAAAAGATCGGTCCGATGAAACCAAGCTTTTCCAATTCTGCCCTCATATACCCCCAGTGGACGCGATCAAACGCCTTCTCTGCATCTATAGATAAGAGCAGAGAAGGCGTTTTGGTGCGCTCTGCCTGATGGAGCAGGTTAATAACTCGCCTTGTAGCGTCAGGGGCCTGTCTCCCCTTGACGAACCCCATCTGGTCCTCCTTTATCAAAGTGGGCAAAATTAATGCGATCCTATTAGCTATAAGTTTAGCGTATAACTTAATATCACTGTTCAGAAGAGATATCGGCCTGTAGCCAGCAGGATCAGTGGGAGATTTACCAACTTTAGGGATTGTAATTATATTTGCTTGTAACATTTCAGTGGGTAATATACCTAGCTTAACCGTATTTGAAAAGAGATTCAACAGGTGGGGTGCTAGTTGATCCTGCATGGACCTGAGATATTCATTTGTGAATCCATCAGGGCCTGGAGACTTATTTAAGGGCATAGTTGCAAGTGTATCAGTCACTTCTTTAATAGTGAATGGTCTGTTCAGTTGTGTTAATGCGTCGGATGACAAAGTCGGAAAATGAAGGTTGTGTAAGAAATCGCGGATGGATAAATCCGTCGGTTGAGGGGTATCTTTGTCTAGCTTAAGACTATATAGAGTGCTGTAGTAATCAGCGAACGCATCCGCTATCTCTTGTGGGTGTAGGTGTTTGCTGCCCGTGTGTGGATGTACAATGCCTTCAATCCTGGTTTTAACTCTCTTCGTCTTAATCCTAGATGACAGAAATTTGCCTGCTTTATTATGTGCAGAATAATACTGCATATGAAGATGTGCTAGCATGTTTTCATGACGTTCTAACAGGAGTCTTCTAAGATCAGCACGAAGGGAACCCAGTCTGGAGGCATTGGATAAGGAAGGGGTCTTTTTATTCGCAGTATCCAAAACTTGGATATCGCGAATAAGATCTTCCATTTTGCGATTGAACCTCCTCCTCAGCTTAGCCCCTAGCTGAATGAGGAGTCCTCTCGCAAATGCCTTATGTGTGATCCACAGCATAGCCGGGTCTATATCCGGTGTGTTGTTGAAAGAAAAGAATTCTTCCATCTGGGCTTTCAAAAATTTAAGAGACTCAGGGTCTGATAAAATGGAATTATTACATCGCCATAGGAATGTAGTAGGGGAGACAGAACGGTGGGACAACGACATGTGAATTGCGGCGTGGTCTGACCATGTTATGGGAGAAATGGACGTTTGAGTAACATACGATAGTGTTTGCATGTCAACCAAAAACATGTCAATTCTGTGAGGAGTTATGGCTCACAGAAAAGTAGGAATAATCCCTCTCCTCTGCGTGCTGATAACGCCACACATCGTGGAGCCCCTCAGCGTGGATGAATGTAGCCAAGGAAGGAAGCGAAGATCTTCCTTTAGATGAAGCATCGATACCGTGGTTTGCCACCATGTTAAAATCTCCGCAAACAATTAATCTTCCTGATTTAAATTTATTAATTTTTACCCACAGTTTACGGAAAAACCTCAATTGGTGCGTGTTGGGAGCATACACATTTACTATGGTGTATAAACAATTATCAATAGTGCAGTTAAGTATAATATAGCGACCTTCTGTGTCCAATACCACCCTATTGGAGGTGAAGGACACTGAGTCTCTAATTGCCACCAAGACTCCTCTTTTTTTCTCCCCTGCTGAGGATTGAAAAATGTGCGGGTAGTCCTTGTGGGAGCATCTCGGGCTGTGGTCAAGTTGAAAATGTGTCTCTTGAATAGCGAGAATATCTGCCCTATGTGAGCATGCTTCCTTCCACATGGAGTACCTCTTAACCGGGTGGTTCAACCCTCTGACATTCAAAGATAATAGTTGTAGAGACATGATAATACATTCTGTTTTGGAACGTCAGTTGTAGATATATGTTTGGAAGAATAATACCTTAGATGTGTATTGGATTTGATAGCCTCTGGGCAGTGCCAAGTTGCAATTGAGGTAGTTCGGTCCACATAGTACAAGAGGTAAGGAAAAAAATATCATTTGTCCGGTCTTAATTGCCGGTCCGAAGGGTAGACCAGAGCATGGTGGTGCTTCATATCTATCGTGGCGTATAGCTTCGTATAATCATCATAAACCTGTTCTGCAAGAAAAAGCAAAAGCAAGAGGAAGTAGGAGGAAAAGAAAAAAGAGAGAGAGAGAAAAAAAAACCAACATGTAGACATACAAACTATCGTACAGACAAACATAACATATATAAGAAAAGTAAAAAAAAACGAGGCCCAAACAGACCAAGTGCGCAGCTGTAGCTGCATCTTCGATGGGAGAAAAAAAATAAGCACGATGTAGGGTGCTATTCAAAAAGGAAAAAGAAAAATGCACGGTGTAAGGTGCTATTCAAAGACAGGGGGTCTTCCTCCGTCCAGCTCAAAGAATAAAAAAAAAGAAAAAAAGAAAAATGGTAGTCCTCATTTATGACGTTGAGTAGATCTGGAAGAGCGATTGGCTACTTGCCAATCAGGTTGTAAGTGTTGTGGTTTCTGATCGTTACTGTCTTCCAGCAAGTCGATCTTATCTGGGAGGATGTTCCATTGGCGAAGGCTTCTTAGCCCTTGTTCCTTAGTAGTGATCTGAAGAGTTGATCCTAAATGGGTCACACATAGCTTAGCCGGGTATTTCCACTTGTACAGTATTTTATTGTCACGCAGGGCTTTAGTAATTGTGTTGAAATTGCGCCTCAATTGCAGGGTGTGCTGGGAGTAATCCGGAAGGATCTGTAGTGACGCAGCCTGATCAGGAAGATGATCTTTTTTCCTGAAGGTATCCATAATTTTTTCTTTCACTTGAAAAAAATGGATTCTCACCAATACATCCCTGGGGATCTCTTGAGATAAAAAAGAGGGTTTCGGGATGCGGTGTACCCTGTCTATAGTAAGATCAGAGTCCGTAAGATCAGGCATGACTTTGGAGAAGAGATCGTGTACAAACCCTGATAGTTGAGACGTTTGTATAGATTCAGGGATTCCCCTTATCTTGAGGTTATTTCGCCTCGATCTATCCTCCAAGTCGGCTATTTTAGTTTGCAGGCGCAGTATGTCTTCTTGTTGTGAAAGGTGAGAGTCAATTAAAGCGTTATGGGACTCGACAAACTCTCCCATTTTGGTCTCAACTACATCCATTCTATCTCCCATCTGGTGCAGTTCTTTTTGACAGTACTGAATTGATGTTAAAATGTTATTTTGCATAGATGTATGAAATATTGATAACATTTCCTTCAGTGTCGTATCTGATACTGGTTGACCCGTAGTTGGGAGATGTATAAAGGGATCTGGTTGTGGTGTAAAAGCCCAATCGCCCTGTGATTTTATGACATTGCTGCGCATCTCCATAGATGAATTGCTATACTGCTGGGTACCTTTGGTGAGAAGCTGGGTATCTTCCTGTTGCGCTTCCTCTTCCCTCCTTGGCTTAGATTTTGCAGGGCTCTGCATTGAGGGTGATGCAGGGGAAGAATCTGTTGAGCGTGCTACTCTCATAGGTGAGCTGTCTGCCGGCTGCTGGGCTATTGTGTGTCCTGCCTCTGGTGTCATCTCTAAAGGGCGAGATGGTTGTGAGCCGGAAATACCCCTGCCGCCATTTTGGCGGAGTCCCGCAGCTGTTTGCGGTGCCTGCGGGTAAAACTCCGATAATTTGCGTAGTTTCACGGCGGTTATTTTCCGTCTAGGCATGACAAACAAGCCCAGGAGGCCACCTCTGGTATGTGACCTTTATATATAGTAGGCTGCTGGCTACAGGGAAGTAAGTAGATAGGTAGGTAGGTAGATAGGTAGGTCAATTCCCTCAGTGTTCAGCCACTCTGTGCAGACCGGTATGTAACAAAAACAAATATTTGTCCAAAGCAAGTCTCCCACGGCGGGGCAATGTGTGGAGAAGACGAGGCTCCCCAAGTGACTTCTGATGACCCCCCTAATATCCGTGGGTAATTTGCAACAGTCGGCAGTATAACTGTAGCTTTAGTATGACTATTGCTGTAAAGTAGACTCAGAGTAGACTCAGAATATGCTCAGTATAAACTCAGTATAAGCCCTTTATATAAGGCTGCCGCTGGCTGCAAGGAAGTGAGATAGTGACAAGGCTGCCTCTGTATGCCTATCTCCTTCTCCGGGATGTCCCTGTAGTGTCCCCGTAGTGTCTCCCAAAGGCAGCCGCTCTGTGCTCCACACTCTGCCTGGTAAGCTCAGCAGGCAGGCAGGCTGGAGTGTAACCAGGACGAGGCTGGAGCGAGGCTAGAGAGAGGCTGGAGCGAAGCTCGAGCGAGGCTCCTATGGCGGGCTCCTGTGGCGGGCTCGTACAAGGCAATGCGAGGCGGCAAATGAGATACCCGATCCACCCTCCAGCGCCCGAGATGTCCGGAAACAGCGGGAGCAGCGGGGGTAACGGTGAAGATAGCGTGCGGCAGTCGGCGTCAATTAGCGGTGAGGCAGTCAGTGATGCAGTCGGCGGCAGCAGCAGCGGCGGCAGCAGTTAGACAGTCGGCAATCGGGCAGGTAAGGTTAAGCACTTAGGCTGGGCTGGGCTCTATCTCGCCATGTCGGGCTGTAGCTATGGAAGAGCCGACGGAGTGAAGAGCTCTCTGTTCATGCGGCCATCTTGGACCGCCCCCTCCCCCCGTTTACGAATTACAATTATTGTTTTTTTTTTTAACGTGTAATGGCGGCGATCTGCGATTTTTTTTGCGGTACTGCGACATTGGGGCGGACAGATCGGACCCTTGACTGACATTTTTGACACTTTTGGGGTTACCAGTGACATTTCTACAGTAATCAGTGCTATATATATGCACGGTTACTGTAAAAATACACTGGTAGTGAAGGGGTTAACTTTATTTGGGAGGGAGGGGCTGTGTGTATCCCTAGGGGCGTGCTTTCTACTGTGATTGGCTGGGGCTTGAGCTGTATGGACACTGATCAACGGATCTACATACTAGATCCGAGTGATCAGTATCCTAACAGCAAGGAGAATGACAGGTGGCTTGTTTACACAAGCTGCCTGACATTCTCCCTCTCCCCCGCCGATCGCCGAGTGACCGGCGGACATCGGGTCCGCCGGTCACACGCGCGGGGGGGTCCGTGACCACGCGGGAGCGGGAGCGCGCCTCCGGGGGCGCGCGCTCGCTCCCTAGACCCTCACAAGCTAGTGACGTAGCCCTACGTCACTTTGCCTGTGAGGGGCTGACTGCCGACGTAGATCGGCGTTAGGCAGTCGGCAAGTGGTTAATGAGCTCAGCCAGGTGATTGCCAGACCATTATTCTTGATCTTTAAGGATAGTTTACGGACGGGTATGGTGCCAGCTGATTGGAAAAAAGCCAATGTGGTACCAATATTTAAAAAGGGGCCGAGATATATCCCGGGTAACTATAGGCCGGTCAGCCTAACATCAGTAGTCTGCAAGATTTTGGAGGGGATGTTAAGGGACCACATACAAGACTTTAGTAATGAAAACGGTATTATAAGTAGTAATCAGCATGGATTCATGAAAAATCGTTTGTGCCAAACCAATCTATTAACCTTCTACGATGAAGTGAGCTGCCACCTAGCTAAAGGTAAGCCTGTGGAGGTGGTGTATCTGGACTTTGCAAAGGCCTTTGACACCATTCCCCACAAATCATTACTGTACAAACTAAGGAAGGTAGGTATGGACCATAAGGTGAGTACCTGGATAGAGAACTGGCTCCAGGGGAGAGTACAGAGGGTGGTGATTAATGGGGAGTACTCGGATTGGGCGGGTGTGGAAAGTGGGGTCCCCCAGGGTTCTGTCCTGGGACCAATCCTGTTTAATTTATTCATAAATGATCTAGAGGAGGGGATATCTAGTACAATCTCAGTATTTGCAGATGATACTAAACTAAGCATGCCAATATCTTCTATGCAGGATGTGGAAACCTTGCAAGCGGACCTGAACAAAATAACGGGGTGGGCAACTACATGGCAGATGAGATTTAATGTAGAAAAATGTAAAGTAATGTACTTGGGTGCCAGAAACCAGAAAGCAAGCTACTCACTAGGGGGGGAACCTCTGGGTGAGTCTAGGATGGAAAGGGACTTGGGGGTACTGGTAGACAACAGGCTTGGCAGTGGCATGCAATGCCAAGCCGCCGCAAGCAAAGCCAACAGAATACTGGGATGTATAAAAAAGGGGATTCACTCCAGAAATAAAGAGATTATTCTCCCGCTCTACAAGACTCTGGTCCGGCCACATCTGGAGTATGCTGTCCAATTCTGGGCACCGGTCCTCAGGAAGGATGTGCTGGAACTGGAGAAAGTCCAGAGAAGGGCAACAAAAATAATTAGGGGAATGGAGGACATCAGCTATGTGGAAAGACTACAAGCACTGCACTTATTCTCTCTGGAGAAGAGACGATTGAGGGGGGATATGATATCAATGTACAAATACTGTACTGGCGACCCTAGCATAAGGAACAAACTATTCAGAGAAAGGGAATACAATAAGACACGTGGCCACTCACTAAAACTAGAGGAAAGGCGGTTTAACCTTAAAGTGCGTAAGGGGTTCTTCACTGTAAGAGCAGTAAGGATGTGGAATTCTCTTCCACAAGCAGTAGTATCAGCAGGGAGCATTGATAGTTTCAAAAAACTATTAGATGGGCACCTTAGAGACTACAACATACAGGGGTATACAATGTACAACATACAGGGGGTATACAATGTACAACATACAGGGGTATACAATGTACAACATACAGGGGTATACAATGTACAACATACAGGGGGTATACAATGTACAACATACAGGGGTATACAATGTACAACATACAGGGGTATACAATGTACAACATACAGGGGGTATACAATGTACAACATACAGGGGTATACAATGTACAACATACAGGGGGTATACAATGTACAACATACAGGGGTATACAATGTACAACATACAGGGGGTATACAATGTACAACATACAGGGGTATACAATGTACAACATACAGGGGTATACAATGTACGGTTAAAAGAAAACACACACACGCATCATGGGTTGAACTGGATGGACTGATGTCTTTTTTCAACGTCACTAACTATGTAACTATCATCATGATGACATAAAGGTAAGATATTCTTTCCAAGCTTTACAACGAATCCATATTAGAGCATCAGCATTGCACATGATTGGCCCCAATCTGTGCCCAGGACCAGAATTCAGATTCAGAAACACCAACACAAATGCAGAAATAGCTTTGGGATTCATTTTTCACTAGAATAGCAGAAGAGTGTAAATAAAGCGATTTATTACTGGGAACTCACAAGCTGCACAGTGCCCCCCTCCAGCATCACACCAGGTCTCATACTTTGTAGACAAAAAAACAAAATTGTATATTAAATGAGGACTGTGAGGTGTGATCTATACAGCGGTGAGGAATAATAATGCCCGCACACGTCACATTCTTTGTGTGCCTTAATCTGGATTACCATGCACAAATAAAATGATTGCCCCACTAGGTATTCTATAGTTGAAGAATATTCCCATTTGACTTGTAATGCACACTTACCTCTACTATCTGGACCTGCACTGATTCCAGCCCGGATAGTGGATCAGGTTCTGATTTATTTATCCCTAGACATTTCCACTAGTTTTCCCCATTACAGTGCATTTAAAAAATGGCGCTGCCGGCGCCACACGTCAACACGTCCGCGGCCGGCCTGACATGCACACTGCGCATGCGCCGCCACCGCCGCTCGGGAAAGCTAATGCATATTCGGCTATTCTCGGAAATAGCCGAACGTCTACAGGCTTTGCCGAGCGGCGGCAGCGGCGCATGCGCAGTGTGCATGTCAGGCCGGCCACAGACTTTTTTTTTTTTTTACGCGATAGCCGAAGAAGAGAAGAGGCGGCCGGGGGCCGCCCCTCTCTAAGTGCCGCCTGGGTCCCATGGTCCCACCAGGACCCATGGTAGGGTCGGCCCTGAGCCACCCCCAGCAAGCTCCGCGCGTCCTGTTGCTCCCTGGGGGAAGGGTCTCTCTATCTCAGCAGTCTATGATCCTGGCTCCTCCCGGACTACATCTCCCATAATGCAAAAGTCACTGTCTTGCAGAACTTTTACAATACTAGCCGTGCGACCCGACTACACAACATTTACAACTAGTAAATCCAATCGACATCCAAAAACTTCACTCTTATCTATTAGAAATGGTAAATTGTGACTCATCTTGAAAGCATGAGATGTGCTTGGAAATTGTCTCTAATGTTAATTGTGTAATGTGATTGGTGACAGAAGCTGCAACCTGAATAAAAATGGCTGATTCTCTCACTACTTTATTATTATTCATATAATACAGCACTTTACAATATGTGGAGTGTGCAGTCCAGTTCTGGTCAGCAGTCCTCGGGAAGGATTTGCTGGAACTGGGATAAGTCCAATGAAGGGACTGGAGGAGCTCAGAGGAATGACTACAAGTATTAACCACTTACCGACCACCAACCCCCCGGAGTGAAATTTACTGGCAGAACGCCAAAATTTACGGACGGCACCAATTTTTTACTGGCACTGCAAAAATGTACATAAAATAGCCGTTTTCAGTGCTAAACCGTGCAAATATGAATAATTAAACTATAAACATGTAGATGGCGCTATTAGCAATGTGTTTAGGTTAAACAAAAGTCATAAACCATATTTCTCCATTTACATGAAGGTCAGGTTAATATAACCCAGCCAGCACAGAGTTCCCCCATATATCAGAGTTTGCAGGATTCCCCCTTACATTGTAACTGACGTAAAGAGGAATGCTGCAGATCTTGATTTAAGGGGGAACTCTGATGTAAGCGGGTGCTCTGGTGACCAGAAACCAACTTATATCAGAGTCCACTGCATTCCCCTTTACATCAGAGTTCCCACTTACATCAGGGTCTGCAGCATTGCCCTTTACATCAGAGCTCCCTTTTACATCAGGGTCCACAGAGTTCCCCCTTGCACTGTAAGGGGGAATCCTGCAGAGTCTGATGTAAAGGGGAACGCCAGGAACTCTGATGTGGGGAGCAATCTGGTGACCAGAGACTACCTTCCACAGAGTGAATACACTAAGATATGGGGGGGTTACTAATAGAGGGACCTTTATATCAGTGCCCCCTTACATTATTGTATTCTGTCCCCCTTACATCAGTGACCCCCCCCCCCATCAGACTGGTCTGGCGGCGCTGTCACTGATCTCCCCTCAGGTGCACTGTGCAGGGCTCAGTCAGACGGCTCTGGTCTCCACTCCGCAGGCCGGGGCCCCACACATCTAACTTCTCCCATGACCCCCATCCCGGCGGCGCTCTCACTCTTGACTCCTCTCCAGACTCCCCTGCAGAGACTGCAGACATGATAAAAGACAAGAGATGGTTAGAGACTGCAGACATTAAACAGGAGGTGGTCAGAGACTGCGGACATGGTACAGGGGGGTGGTCAGAGACTGCGGACATGGCACAGGAGGTGGTCAGAGACTGCGGACATGGTACAGGGGGTGGTCAGAGACTGCAGACATGATACAGGAGACGGTCAGAGACTGCAGACATGGTACAGGGGGTGGTCAGAGACTGCAGACATGGTACAGGGGGTGGTCAGAGACTGCAGACATGGTACAGGGGGTGGTCAGAGACTGCAGACATGGTACAGGAGACGGTCAGAGACTGCAGACATGGTAAAGGGGGTGGTCAGAGACTGCGGACATGGTACAGGAGACGGTCAGAGACTGCAGACATGGTACAGGGGGTGGTCAGAGACTGCAGACATGGTACAGGGGGTGATCAGAGATTGTGTACATAATACAGGAGACGGTCAGAGACTGCAGACATGGTACAGGAGACGGTCAGTGACTGCGGACATGGTACAGGAGACGGTCAGAGACTGCAGACATGGTACAGGGGGTTGTCAGAGACTGCGGACATGGTACAGGAGACGGTCAGAGACTGCAGACATGGTACAGGGGGTGGTCAGAGACTGCAGACATGGTACAGGGGGTGGTCAGAGACTGCAGACATGGTACAGGGGGTGATCAGAGATTGTGTACATAATACAGGAGATGGTCAGAGACTGCAGACATGGTACAGGAGACGGTCAGAGACTGCGGACATGGTACAGGAGACGGTCAGAGACTGCAGACATGGTACAGGGGGTGGTCAGAGACTGCAGACATGGTACAGGAGACGGTCAGAGACTGCAGACATGGTACAGGGGGTGGTCAGAGACTGCAGACATGGTACAGGGGGTGGTCAGAGACTGCAGACATGGTACAGGAGACGGTCAGAGACTGCAGACATGGTACAGGGGGTGGTCAGAGACTGCAGACATGGTACAGGAGACGGTCAGAGACTGCGGACATGGTACAGGGGGTGGTCAGAGACTGCAGACATGGTACAGTGGGTGGTCAGAGACTGCAGACATGGTACAGGAGACGGTCAGAGACTGCAGACATGGTACAGGAGACGGTCAGAGACTGCGGACATGGTACAGGAGACGGTCAGAGACTGCAGACATGGTACAGGGGGTGGTCAGAGACTGCAGACATGGTACAGGAGATGGTCAGAGACTGCAGACATGGTACAGGGGGTGGTCAGAGACTGCAGACATGGTACAGGGGGTGGTCAGAGACTGCAGACATGGTACAGGGGGTGGTCAGAGACTGCGGACATGGTACAGGAGACGGTCAGAGACTGCAGACATGGTACAGGGGGTGGTCAGAGACTGCAGACATGGTACAGGAGACGGTCAGAGACTGCAGACATGGTACAGGGGGTGGTCAGAGACTGCAGACATGGTACAGGGGGTGGTCAGAGACTGCAGACATGATACAGGAGACGGTCAGAGACTGCGGACATGGTACAGGAGACGGCCAGAGACTGCAGACATGGTACAGGGGGTGGTCAGAGACTGCAGACATGGTACAGGAGACGGTCAGAGACAGCAGACATAGTACAGGAGACGGTCAGAGACTGCAGACATGGTACAGGGGGTGATCAGAGACTGCATACATGGTACAGGGGGTGGTCAGAGACTGCAGACATGGTACAGGGGGTGGTCAGAGACTGCAGACATGGTACAGGGGGTGGTCAGAGACTGCAGACATGGAACAGGAGACGGTCGGAGACTACGAACATGGTACAGGAAGTGGTCAGAGACTGCAGACATGATACAGGAGACGGTCTGAGACTGCAGACATGGTACAGGGGGTGGTCAGAGACTGCAGACATGGTACAGGAGGTGGTCAGAGACTGCAGACATGGTACAGGGGGTGGTCAGAGACTGCAGACATGGTACAGGGGGTGATCAGAGACTGCATACATGGTACAGGAGACAGTCAGAGACTGCAGACATGGTACAGGAGACGGTCAGAGACTGCAGACATGGTACAGGAGACGGTCAGAGACTGCAGACATGGCACAGGGGGTGGTCAGAGACTGCAGACATGGTACAGGAGACGGTCAGAGACTGCAGACATGGTACAGGGGGTGGTCAGAGACTGCAGACATGGTACAGGAGACGGTCAGAGACTGCAGACATGGTACAGGGGGTGGTCAGAGACTGCGGACATGGTACAGGAGACGGTCAGAGACTGCAGACATGGTACAGGGGGTGGTCAGAGACTGCAGACATGGTACAGGGGGTGATCAGAGATTGTGTACATAATCAAGGAGACGGTCAGAGACTGCAGACATGGTACAGGAGACGGTCAGAGACTGTAGACATGGTACAGGAGACGGTCAGAGACTGCGGACATGGTACAGGGGGTTGTCAGAGACTGCGGACATGGTACAGGAGACGGTCAGAGACTGCAGACATGGTACAGGAGATGGTCAGAGACTGCAGACATGGTACAGGGGGTGGTCAGAGACTGCAGACATGGTACAGGGGGTGATCAGAGACTGCAGACATGGTACAGGGGGTGGTCAGAGACTGCAGACATGGTACAGGAGACGGTCAGAGACTGCAGACATGGTACAGGAGACGGTCAGAGACTGCAGACATGGTACAGGGGGTGGTCAGAGACTGCAGACATGGTACAGGAGACGGTCAGAGACTGCGGACATGGTACAGGGGGTGGTCAGCGACTGCAGACATGGTACAGGAGACGGTCAGAGACTGCAGACATGGTACAGGGGGTGGTCAGAGACTGCAGACATGGTACAGGGGGTGGTCAGAGACTGCGGACATGGTACAGGAGACGGTCAGAGACTGCAGACATGGTACAGGGGGTGGTCAGAGACTGCAGACATGGTACAGGAGACGGTCAGAGACTGCGGACATGGTACAGGGGATGGTCAGAGACTGCAGACATGGTACAGGGGGTGATCAGAGATTGTGTACATAATACAGGAGACGGTCAGAGACTGCAGACATGGTACAGGAGACGGTCAGAGACTGCGGACGTGGTACAGGAGACGGTCAGAGACTGCAGACATGGTACAGGGGGTGGTCAGAGACTGCAGACATGGTACAGGGGGTGGTCAGAGACTGTAGACATGGTACAGGGGGTGATCAGAGACTGCAGACATGGTACAGGGGGTGATCAGAGACTGCAGACATGGTACAGGGGGTGATCAGAGACTGCATACATGGTACAGGGGGTGGTCAGAGACTGCAGACATGGTACAGGGGGTGGTCAGAGACTGCAGACATGGTACAGGGGGTGGTCAGAGACTGCAGACATGGTACAGGGGATGGTCAGAGACTGCAGACATGGCACAGGAGGTGGTCGGAGACTGCGGACATGGTACAGGGGGTGGTCAGAGACTGCAGACATGATACAGGAGACGGTCAGAGACTGCAGACATGGCACAGGGGGTGGTCAGAGACTGCAGACATGATACAGGAGACGGTCAGAGACTGCAGACATGGTACAGGGGGTGATCAGAGACTGCAGACATGGCACAGGGGGTGGTCAGAGACTGCAGACATGATACAGGAGACGGTCAGAGACTGCAGACATGGTACAGGGGGTGATCAGAGACTGCAGACATGGTACAGGGGGTGGTCAGAGACTGCAGACATGATACAGGAGACGGTCAGAGACTGCAGACATGGTACAGGGGGTGGTCAGAGACTGCAGACATGGTACAGGAGACGGTCAGAGACTGCAGACATGGTACAGGGGGTGGTCAGAGACTGCAGACATGGTACAGGGGGTGGTCAGAGACTGCAGACATGGTACAGGGGGTGGTCAGAGACTGCGGACATGGTACAGGAGACGGTCAGAGACTGCAGACATGGTACAGGAGATGGTCAGAGACTGCAGACATGGTACAGGGGGTGGTCAGAGACTGCAGACATGGTACAGGGGGTGATCAGAGACTGCAGACATGGTACAGGGGGTGGTCAGAGACTGCAGACATGGTACAGGAGACGGTCAGAGACTGCAGACATGGTACAGGAGACGGTCAGAGACTGCAGACATGATACAGGAGGTGGTCAGAGACTGCGGACATGGTACAGGGGGTGGTCAGAGACTGCAGACATGATACAGGAGGTGGTCAGAGACTGCGGACATGGTACAGGGGGTGGTCAGAGACTGCAGACATGGTACAGGAGACGGTCAGAGACTGCGGACATGGTACAGGGGGTGGTCAGCGACTGCAGACATGGTACAGGAGACGGTCAGAGACTGCAGACATGGTACAGGGGGTGGTCAGAGACTGCAGACATGGTACAGGGGGTGGTCAGAGACTGCGGACATGGTACAGGGGGTGGTCAGAGACTGCAGACATGGTACAGGAGACGGTCAGAGACTGCGGACATGGTACAGGGGGTGGTCAGCGACTGCAGACATGGTACAGGAGACGGTCAGAGACTGCAGACATGGTACAGGGGGTGGTCAGAGACTGCAGACATGGTACAGGGGGTGGTCAGAGACTGCGGACATGGTACAGGAGACGGTCAGAGACTGCAGACATGGTACAGGGGGTGGTCAGAGACTGCAGACATGGTACAGGAGACGGTCAGAGACTGCGGACATGGTACAGGGGATGGTCAGAGACTGCAGACATGGTACAGGGGGTGATCAGAGATTGTGTACATAATACAGGAGACGGTCAGAGACTGCAGACATGGTACAGGAGACGGTCAGAGACTGCGGACGTGGTACAGGAGACGGTCAGAGACTGCAGACATGGTACAGGGGGTGGTCAGAGACTGCAGACATGGTACAGGGGGTGGTCAGAGACTGTAGACATGGTACAGGGGGTGATCAGAGACTGCAGACATGGTACAGGGGGTGATCAGAGACTGCAGACATGGTACAGGGGGTGATCAGAGACTGCATACATGGTACAGGGGGTGGTCAGAGACTGCAGACATGGTACAGGGGGTGGTCAGAGACTGCAGACATGGTACAGGGGGTGGTCAGAGACTGCAGACATGGTACAGGGGATGGTCAGAGACTGCAGACATGGCACAGGAGGTGGTCGGAGACTGCGGACATGGTACAGGGGGTGGTCAGAGACTGCAGACATGATACAGGAGACGGTCAGAGACTGCAGACATGGCACAGGGGGTGGTCAGAGACTGCAGACATGATACAGGAGACGGTCAGAGACTGCAGACATGGTACAGGGGGTGATCAGAGACTGCAGACATGGCACAGGGGGTGGTCAGAGACTGCAGACATGATACAGGAGACGGTCAGAGACTGCAGACATGGTACAGGGGGTGATCAGAGACTGCAGACATGGTACAGGGGGTGGTCAGAGACTGCAGACATGATACAGGAGACGGTCAGAGACTGCAGACATGGTACAGGGGGTGGTCAGAGACTGCAGACATGGTACAGGAGACGGTCAGAGACTGCAGACATGGTACAGGGGGTGGTCAGAGACTGCAGACATGGTACAGGGGGTGGTCAGAGACTGCAGACATGGTACAGGGGGTGGTCAGAGACTGCAGAAATGGTACAGGGGGTGGTCAGAGACTGCAGACATGGTACAGGGGGTGATCAGAGACTGCAGACATAGTATAGGGGGTGATCAGAGACTGCAGACATGGTACAGGAGATGGTCAGAGACTGCAGACATGGTACAGGAGATGGTCAGAGACTGCAGACATGATACAGGAGACGGTCAGAGACTGCAGACATGGTACAGGAGATGGTCAGAGACTGCAGACATGGTACAGGAGATGGTCAGAGACTGCAGACATGATACAGGAGACGGTCAGAGACTGCAGACATGGTACAGGGGGTGGTCAGAGACTGCAGACATGGTACAGGGGGTGGTCAGAGACTGCAGACATGGTACAGGAGACGGTCAGAGACTGCAGACATGGTACAGGAGACGGTCAGAGACTGCGGACATGGTACAGGGGGTGGTCAGAGACTGCAGACATGGTACAGGAGACGGTCAGAGACTGCAGACATGGTACAGGGGGTGATCAGAGACTGCAGACATGGTACAGGGTGTGGTCAGAGACTGCAGACATGGTACAGGAGACGGTCAGAGACTGCGGACATGGTACAGGGGGTGGTCAGAGACTGCAGACATGGTACAGGAGACGGTCAGAGACTGCAGACATGGTACAGGGGGTGATCAGAGACTGCAGACATGGTACAGGGGGTGGTCAGAGACTGCAGACATGGTACAGGAGACGGTCAGAGACTGCGGACATGGTACAGGGGGTGGTCAGAGACTGCAGACATGGTACAGGAGACGGTCAGAGACTGCAGACATGGTACAGGGGGTGATCAGAGACTGCATACATGGTACAGGGGGTGGTCAGAGACTGCGGACATGGCACAGGGGGTGATCAGAGACTGCAGACATGGTACAGGGGGTGGTCAGAGACTGCAGACATGGTACAGGAGACGGTCAGAGACTGCAGACATGGTACAGGGGGTGGTCAGAGACTGCAGACATGGTACAGGAGACGGTCAGAGACTGCGGACATGGTACAGGGGGTGGTCAGAGACTGCAGACATGGTACAGTGGGTGGTCAGAGACTGCAGACATGGTACAGGAGACGGTCAGAGACTGCGGACATGGTACAGGAGACGGTCAGAGACTGCGGACATGGTACAGGAGACGGTCAGAGACTGCGGACATGGTACAGGAGACGGTCAGAGACTGCAGACATGGTACAGGGGGTGATCAGAGATTGTGTACATAATACAGGAGATGGTCAGAGACTGCAGACATGGTACAGGAGACGGTCAGAGACTGCAGACATGGTACAGGGGGTGGTCAGAGACTGCAGACATGGTACAGGGGGTGGTCAGAGACTGCAGACATGGTACAGGAGACGGTCAGAGACTGCAGACATGGTACAGGAGACGGTCAGAGACTGCGGACATGGTACAGGGGGTGGTCAGAGACTGCAGACATGGTACAGGAGACGGTCAGAGACTGCAGACATGGTACAGGGGGTGATCAGAGACTGCAGACATGGTACAGGGGGTGGTCAGAGACTGCAGACATGGTACAGGAGACGGTCAGAGACTGCGGACATGGTACAGGGGGTGGTCAGAGACTGCAGACATGGTACAGGAGACGGTCAGAGACTGCAGACATGGTACAGGGGGTGATCAGAGACTGCAGACATGGTACAGGGGGTGGTCAGAGACTGCAGACATGATACAGGAGGTGGTCAGAGACTGCGGACATGGTACAGGGGGTGATCAGAGACTGCAGACATGGTACAGGAGACGGTCAGAGACTGCGGACATGGTACAGGGGGTGGTCAGAGACTGCAGACATGGTACAGGAGACGGTCAGAGACTGCAGACATGGTACAGGGGGTGATCAGAGACTGCATACATGGTACAGGGGGTGGTCAGAGACTGCGGACATGGCACAGGGGGTGATCAGAGACTGCAGACATGGTACAGGAGACGGTCAGAGACTGCAGACATGGTACAGGGGGTGGTCAGAGACTGCAGACATGGCACAGGGGGTGGTCAGAGACTGCAGACATGGTACAGGGGGTGGTCAGAGACTGCAGACATGGTACAGGGGGTGGTCAGAGACTGCAGACATGGCACAGGGGGTGGTCAGAGACTGCAGACATGGTACAGGGGGTGGTCAGAGACTGCAGACATGGTACAGGGGGTGGTCAGAGACTGCAGACATGGCACAGGGGGTGGTCAGAGACTGCAGACATGGCACAGGGGGTGGTCAGAGACTGCAGACATGGTACAGGGGGTGGTCAGAGACTGCAGACATGGTACAGGGGGTGGTCAGAGACTGCAGACATGGTACAGGGGGTGATCAGAGACTGCAGACATGGTACAGGGGGTGGTCAGAGACTGCAGACATGGTACAGGAGATGGTCAGAGACTGCAGACATGGTACAGGAGACGGTCAGAGACTGCAGACATGGTACAGGAGACGGTCAGAGACTGCAGACATGGTACAGGGGGTGGTCAGAGACTGCAGACATAGTATAGGGGGTGATCAGAGACTGCAGACATGGTACAGGGGGTGGTCAGAGACTGCAGACATGGTACAGGGGGTGGTCAGAGACTGCAGACATGGTACAGGGGGTGATCAGAGATTGTGTACATAATACAGGAGATGGTCAGAGACTGCAGACATGGTACAGGAGACGGTCAGAGACTGCAGACATGGTACAGGGGGTGATCAGAGTCTGCAGACATGGTACAGGGGGTGGTCAGAGACTGCAGACATGGCACAGGGGGTGGTCAGAGACTGCAGACATGGTACAGGGGGTGGTCAGAGACTGCAGACATGGCACAGGGGGTGGTCAGAGACTGCAGACATGGTACAGGGGGTGGTCAGAGACTGCAGACATGGTACAGGGGGTGGTCAGAGACTGCAGACATGGCACAGGGGGTGGTCAGAGACTGCAGACATGGTACAGGGGGTGGTCAGAGACTGCAGACATGGTACAGGGGGTGGTCAGAGACTGCAGACATGGCACAGGGGGTGGTCAGAGACTGCAGACATGGCACAGGGGGTGGTCAGAGACTGCAGACATGGTACAGGGGGTGGTCAGAGACTGCAGACATGGTACAGGGGGTGGTCAGAGACTGCAGACATGGTACAGGGGGTGATCAGAGACTGCAGACATGGTACAGGGGGTGGTCAGAGACTGCAGACATGGTACAGGAGATGGTCAGAGACTGCAGACATGGTACAGGAGACGGTCAGAGACTGCAGACATGGTACAGGAGACGGTCAGAGACTGCAGACATGGTACAGGGGGTGGTCAGAGACTGCAGACATAGTATAGGGGGTGATCAGAGACTGCAGACATGGTACAGGGGGTGGTCAGAGACTGCAGACATGGTACAGGAGATGGTCAGAGACTGCAGACATGATACAGGAGACGGTCAGAGACTGCAGACATGGTACAGGAGATGGTCAGAGACTGCAGACATGGTACAGGGGGTGGTCAGAGACTGCAGACATGGTACAGGAGACGGTCAGAGACTGCAGACATGGTACAGGAGATGGTCAGAGACTGCAGACATGGTACAGGGGGTGGTCAGAGACTGCAGACATGGTACAGGGGGTGATCAGAGACTGCAGACATGGTACAGGGGGTGATCAGAGACTGCAGACATGGTACAGGGGGTGATCAGAGACTGCAGACATGGTACAGGGGGTGATCAGAGACTGCAGACATAGTATAGGGGGTGATCAGAGACTGCAGACATGGTACAGGAGATGGTCAGAGACTGCAGACATGGTACAGGAGATGGTCAGAGACTGCAGACATGATACAGGAGACGGTCAGAGACTGCAGACATGGTACAGGAGATGGTCAGAGACTGCAGACATGGTACAGGGGGTGGTCAGAGACTGCAGACATGGTACAGGGGGTGATCAGAGACTGCAGACATGGTACAGGGGGTGATCAGAGACTGCAGACATGGTACAGGGGGTGATCAGAGACTGCAGACATGGTACAGGAGACGGTCAGAGACTGCAGACATGGTACAGGGGGTGATCAGAGACTGCATACATGGTACAGGGGGTGGTCAGAGACTGCGGACATGGCACAGGGGGTGATCAGAGACTGCAGACATGGTACAGGGGGTGGTAAGAGACTGCAGACATGGTACAGGAGACGGTAAGAGACTGCAGACATGGTACAGGGGGTGGTCAGAGACTGCAGACATGGTACAGGAGACGGTCAGAGACTGCGGACATGGTACAGGGGGTGGTCAGAGACTGCAGACATGGTACAGTGGGTGGTCAGAGACTGCAGACATGGTACAGGAGACGGTCAGAGACTGCGGACATGGTACAGGAGACGGTCAGAGACTGCGGACATGGTACAGGAGACGGTCAGAGACTGCGGACATGGTACAGGAGACGGTCAGAGACTGCAGACATGGTACAGGGGGTGATCAGAGATTGTGTACATAATACAGGAGATGGTCAGAGACTGCAGACATGGTACAGGAGACGGTCAGAGACTGCAGACATGGTACAGGGGGTGGTCAGAGACTGCAGACATGGTACAGGGGGTGGTCAGAGACTGCAGACATGGTACAGGAGACGGTCAGAGACTGCAGACATGGTACAGGAGACGGTCAGAGACTGCGGACATGGTACAGGGGGTGGTCAGAGACTGCAGACATGGTACAGGAGACGGTCAGAGACTGCAGACATGGTACAGGGGGTGATCAGAGACTGCAGACATGGTACAGGGGGTGGTCAGAGACTGCAGACATGGTACAGGAGACGGTCAGAGACTGCGGACATGGTACAGGGGGTGGTCAGAGACTGCAGACATGGTACAGGAGACGGTCAGAGACTGCAGACATGGTACAGGGGGTGATCAGAGACTGCAGACATGGTACAGGGGGTGGTCAGAGACTGCAGACATGATACAGGAGGTGGTCAGAGACTGCGGACATGGTACAGGGGGTGATCAGAGACTGCAGACATGGTACAGGAGACGGTCAGAGACTGCGGACATGGTACAGGGGGTGGTCAGAGACTGCAGACATGGTACAGGAGACGGTCAGAGACTGCAGACATGGTACAGGGGGTGATCAGAGACTGCATACATGGTACAGGGGGTGGTCAGAGACTGCGGACATGGCACAGGGGGTGATCAGAGACTGCAGACATGGTACAGGAGACGGTCAGAGACTGCAGACATGGTACAGGGGGTGGTCAGAGACTGCAGACATGGCACAGGGGGTGGTCAGAGACTGCAGACATGACACAGGGGGTGGTCAGAGACTGCAGACATGGTACAGGGGGTGGTCAGAGACTGCAGACATGGCACAGGGGGTGGTCAGAGACTGCAGACATGGTACAGGGGGTGGTCAGAGACTGCAGACATGGTACAGGGGGTGGTCAGAGACTGCAGACATGGCACAGGGGGTGGTCAGAGACTGCAGACATGGCACAGGGGGTGGTCAGAGACTGCAGACATGGTACAGGGGGTGGTCAGAGACTGCAGACATGGTACAGGGGGTGGTCAGAGACTGCAGACATGGTACAGGGGGTGATCAGAGACTGCAGACATGGTACAGGGGGTGGTCAGAGACTGCAGACATGGTACAGGAGATGGTCAGAGACTGCAGACATGGTACAGGAGACGGTCAGAGACTGCAGACATGGTACAGGAGACGGTCAGAGACTGCAGACATGGTACAGGGGGTGGTCAGAGACTGCAGACATAGTATAGGGGGTGATCAGAGACTGCAGACATGGTACAGGGGGTGGTCAGAGACTGCAGACATGGTACAGGAGATGGTCAGAGACTGCAGACATGATACAGGAGACGGTCAGAGACTGCAGACATGGTACAGGAGACGGTCAGAGACTGCAGACATGGTACAGGAGATGGTCAGAGACTGCAGACATGGTACAGGGGGTGGTCAGAGACTGCAGACATGGTACAGGGGGTGATCAGAGACTGCAGACATGGTACAGGGGGTGATCAGAGACTGCAGACATGGTACAGGGGATGATCAGAGACTGCAGACATGGTACAGGGGGTGATCAGAGACTGCAGACATAGTATAGGGGGTGATCAGAGACTGCAGACATGGTACAGGAGATGGTCAGAGACTGCAGACATGGTACAGGAGATGGTCAGAGACTGCAGACATGATACAGGAGACGGTCAGAGACTGCAGACATGGTACAGGAGATGGTCAGAGACTGCAGACATGGTACAGGGGGTGGTCAGAGACTGCAGACATGGTACAGGGGGTGATCAGAGACTGCAGACATGGTACAGGGGGTGATCAGAGACTGCAGACATGGTACAGGGGGTGATCAGAGACTGCAGACATGGTACAGGGGGTGGTCAGAGACTGCAGACATGGCACAGGGGGTGGTCAGAGACTGCAGACATGGTACAGGAGACGGTCAGAGACTGCAGACATGGTACAGGGGGTGATCAGAGACTGCAGACATGGTACAGGGGGTGATCAGAGACTGCAGACATGGTACAGTGGGTGATCAGAGACTGCAGACATGGTACAGGGGGTGGTCAGAGACTGCAGACATGGTACAGGAGATGGTCAGAGACTGCAGACATGATACAGGAGACGGTCAGAGACTGCAGACATGGTACAGGAGACGGTCAGAGACTGCAGACATGGTACAGGAGATGGTCAGAGACTGCAGACATGGTACAAGGGGTGGTCAGAGACTGCAGACATGGTACAGGGGGTGATCAGAGACTGCAGTCATGGTACAGGGGGTGATCAGAGACTGCAGACATGGTACAGGGGGTGATCAGAGACTGCAGACATGGTACAGGGGGTGATCAGAGACTGCAGACATAGTATAGGGGGTGATCAGAGACTGCAGACATGGTACAGGAGATGGTCAGAGACTGCAGACATGGTACAGGAGATGGTCAGAGACTGCAGACATGATACAGGAGACGGTCAGAGACTGCAGACATGGTACAGGAGATGGTCAGAGACTGCAGACATGGTACAGGGGGTGGTCAGAGACTGCAGACATGGTACAGGGGGTGATCAGAGACTGCAGACATGGTACAGGGGGTGATCAGAGACTGCAGACATGGTACAGGGGGTGATCAGAGACTGCAGACATGGTACAGGGGGTGGTCAGAGACTGCAGACATGGCACAGGGGGTGGTCAGAGACTGCAGACATGGTACAGGAGACGGTCAGAGACTGCAGACATGGTACAGGGGGTGATCAGAGACTGCAGACATGGTACAGGGGGTGATCAGAGACTGCAGACATGGTACAGTGGGTGATCAGAGACTGCAGACATGGTACAGGGGGTGATCAGAGACTGCAGACATGGTACAGGAGACGGTCAGAGACTGCAGACATGGTACAGGGGTTGATCAGAGACTGCAGACATAGTACAGGAGATGGTCAGAGACTGCAGACATGGTGCAGGGGATGGTCAGAGACTGCAGACATGGTACAGGGGTTGATCAGAGACTGCAGACATGGTACAGGAGATGGTCAGAGACTGCAGACATGGTGCAGGGGATGGTCAGAGACTGCAGACATGGTACAGGGGGTGGTCAGAGACTGCGGACATGGTACAGGAGACGGTCAGAGACTGCAGACATGGTACAGGGGTTGATCAGAGACTGCAGACATAGTACAGGAGATGGTCAGAGACTGCAGACATGGTGCAGGGGATGGTCAGAGACTGCAGACATGGTACAGGAGATGGTCAGAGACTGCAGACATGGTGCAGGGGATGGTCAGAGACTGCAGACATGGTACAGGGGGTGATCAGAGATTGTGTACATAATACAGGAGATGGTCAGAGACTGCAGACATGGTACAGGAGACGGTCAGAGACTGCAGACATGGTACTGGGGGTGATCAGAGACTGCAGACATGGTACAGGGGGTGATCAGAGACTGCAGACATGGTACAGGGGGTGGTCAGAGACTGCAGACATGGTACAGGAGACGGTCAGAGTCTGCAGACATGGTACAGGGGGTGGTCAGAGACTGCAGACATGGTACAGGGGGTGGTCAGAGACTGCGGACATGGTACAGGAGACGGTCAGAGACTGCAGACATGGTACAGGGGGTGGTCAGAGACTGCGGACATGGTACAGGAGACGGTCAGAGACTGCAGACATGGTACAGGGGGTGATCAGAGACTGCAGACATGGTACAGGGGGTGGTCAGAGACTGCGGACATGGTACAGGAGACGGTCAGAGACTGCAGACATGGTACAGGGGTTGATCAGAGACTGCAGACATAGTACAGGAGATGGTCAGAGACTGCAGACATGGTGCAGGGGATGGTCAGAGACTGCAGACATGGTACAGGGGTTGATCAGAGACTGCAGACATGGTACAGGGGTTGATCAGAGACTGCAGACATGGTACAGGGGTTGATCAGAGACTGCAGACATGGTACAGGAGATGGTCAGAGACTGCAGACATGGTGCAGGGGATGGTCAGAGACTGCAGACATGGTACAGGGGTTGATCAGAGATTGTGTACATAATACAGGAGATGGTCAGAGACTGCAGACATGGTACAGGAGACGGTCAGAGACTGCAGACATGGTACAGGAGACGGTCAGAGACTGCAGACATGGTACAGGAGACGGTCAGAGACTGCAGACATGGTACAGGGGGTGGTCAGAGATTGTGTACATAATACAGGAGACGGTCAGAGACTGCAGACATGGTACAGGAGACGGTCAGAGACTGCAGACATGGTACAGGAGACGGTCAGAGACTGCAGACATGGTACAGGGGGTGGTCAGTGATTGTGTACATAATACAGGAGACGGTCAGAGACTGCGGACATGGTACAGGAGACGGTCAGAGACTGCAGACATGGTACAGGAGACGGTCAGAGACTGCAGACATGGTACAGGGGGTGGTCAGAGATTGTGTACATAATACAGGAGACGGTCAGAGACTGCAGACATGGTACAGGAGACGGTCAGAGACTGCAGACATGGTACAGGAGACGGTCAGAGACTGCAGACATGGTACAGGGGGTGGTCAGTGATTGTGTACATAATACAGGAGACGGTCAGAGACTGCGGACATGGTACAGGGGTTGATCAGAGACTGCAGACATGGTACAGGGGGTGATCAGAGACTGCAGACATAGTATAGGGGGTGATCAGAGACTGCAGACATGGTACAGGAGATGGTCAGAGACTGCAGACATGGTACAGGAGATGGTCAGAGACTGCAGACATGATACAGGAGACGGTCAGAGACTGCAGACATGGTACAGGGGGTGGTCAGAGACTGCAGACATGGTACAGGAGATGGTCAGAGACTGCAGACATGGTGCAGGGGATGGTCAGAGACTGCAGACATGGTACAGGGGTTGATCAGAGACTGCAGACATGGTACAGGAGATGGTCAGAGACTGCAGACATGGTGCAGGGGATGGTCAGAGACTGCAGACATGGTACAGGAGATGGTCAGAGACTGCAGACATGGTGCAGGGGATGGTCAGAGACTGCAGACATGGTACAGGGGTTGATCAGAGACTGCAGACATGGTACAGGAGATGGTCAGAGACTGCAGACATGGTGCAGGGGATGGTCAGAGACTGCAGACATGGTACAGGAGATGGTCAGAGACTGCAGACATGGTACAGGGGGTGGTCAGAGACTGCAGACATGGTACAGGGGGTGATCAGAGACTGCAGACATGGTACAGGGGGTGGTCAGAGACTGCAGACATGGCACAGGGGGTGGTCAGAGACTGCAGACTTGGTACAGGAGACGGTCAGAGACTGCAGACATGGTACAGGGGGTGGTCAGAGACTGCAGACATGGTACAGGGGGTGATCAGAGACTGCAGACATGGTACAGGGGGTGGTCAGAGACTGCAGACATGGCACAGGGGGTGGTCAGAGACTGCAGACTTGGTACAGGAGACGGTCAGAGACTGCAGACATGGTACAGGGGGTGATCAGAGACTGCAGACATGGTACAGGGGGTGATCAGAGACTGCAGACATGGTACAGTGGGTGATCAGAGACTGCAGACATGGTACAGGGGGTGGTCAGAGACTGCAGACATGGTACAGGAGATGGTCAGAGACTGCAGACATGGTACAGGAGACGGTCAGAGACTGCAGACATGGTACAGGAGACGGTCAGAGACTGCAGACATGGTACAGGGGGTGGTCAGAGACTGCAGACATAGTATAGGGGGTGATCAGAGACTGCAGACATGGTACAGGGGGTGGTCAGAGACTGCAGACATGGTACAGGAGATGGTCAGAGACTGCAGACATGATACAGGAGACGGTCAGAGACTGCAGACATGGTACAGGAGACGGTCAGAGACTGCAGACATGGTACAGGAGATGGTCAGAGACTGCAGACATGGTACAGGGGGTGGTCAGAGACTGCAGACATGGTACAGGGGGTGATCAGAGACTGCAGACATGGTACAGGGGGTGATCAGAGACTGCAGACATGGTACAGGGGGTGATCAGAGACTGCAGACATGGTACAGGGGGTGATCAGAGACTGCAGACATAGTATAGGGGGTGATCAGAGACTGCAGACATGGTACAGGAGATGGTCAGAGACTGCAGACATGGTACAGGAGATGGTCAGAGACTGCAGACATGATACAGGAGACGGTCAGAGACTGCAGACATGGTACAGGAGATGGTCAGAGACTGCAGACATGGTACAGGGGGTGGTCAGAGACTGCAGACATGGTACAGGGGGTGATCAGAGACTGCAGACATGGTACAGGGGGTGATCAGAGACTGCAGACATGGTACAGGGGGTGATCAGAGACTGCAGACATGGCACAGGGGGTGGTCAGAGACTGCAGACATGGTACAGGAGACGGTCAGAGACTGCAGACATGGTACAGGGGGTGATCAGAGACTGCAGACATGGTACAGGGGGTGATCAGAGACTGCAGACATGGTACAGTGGGTGATCAGAGACTGCAGACATGGTACAGGGGGTGGTCAGAGACTGCAGACATGGTACAGGAGATGGTCAGAGACTGCAGACATGGTACAGGAGACGGTCAGAGACTGCAGACATGGTACAGGAGACGGTCAGAGACTGCAGACATGGTACAGGGGGTGGTCAGAGACTGCAGACATGGTACAGGAGATGGTCAGAGACTGCAGACATGATACAGGAGACGGTCAGAGACTGCAGACATGGTACAGGAGACGGTCAGAGACTGCAGACATGGTACAGGAGATGGTCAGAGACTGCAGACATGGTACAGGGGGTGGTCAGAGACTGCAGACATGGTACAGGGGGTGATCAGAGACTGCAGACATGGTACAGGGGGTGATCAGAGACTGCAGACATGGTACAGGGGGTGATCAGAGACTGCAGACATGGTACAGGGGGTGGTGAGAGACTGCAGACATGGTACAGGAGACGGTCAGAGACTGCAGACATGGTACAGGGGGTGATCAGAGACTGCAGACATGGTACAGGGGGTGATCAGAGACTGCAGACATGGTACAGGAGATGGTCAGAGACTGCAGACATGGTGCAGGGGATGGTCAGAGACTGCAGACATGGTACAGGAGATGGTCAGAGACTGCAGACATGGTGCAGGGGATGGTCAGAGACTGCAGACATGGTACAGGGGTTGATCAGAGATTGTGTACATAATACAGGAGATGGTCAGAGACTGCAGACATGGTACAGGAGACGGTCAGAGACTGCAGACATGGTACAGGAGATGGTCAGAGACTGCAGACATGGTACAGGGGGTGATCAGAGACTGCAGACATGGTACAGGGGGTGATCAGAGACTGCAGACATGGTACAGGGGGTGGTCAGAGACTGCAGACATGGTACAGGGGGTGGTCAGAGCCTGCGTGGACATGGAAGTGCCCTCCTCATAGTAGTTTCTTCCTCTGTCCCCCTTCATATTAGCTCTCCACATCAGTGTCCTCCTCCTAAGTCCCTTTCACCTGTCCATAGCCATATCAGTGAGATTACTGCAGAGTGAAGCTGTGACACTGCCTGTGGAGAGGTGAAGGGGGCACAGGAGGAGGACACTAATGTCCTCTGCCCCCTGACTCATCTCTCTACTACTTCAGTCTGCGCTGCTAGCTGACTGTCGGAGGCTCGGAGCCCCACTCACCAGTCCTCTGCTCTTCTGTGTGCTCTGCCTGTGCTGTCACAGTCTGCTCTGTCCACTCCACCATCCGTCCAGCAGCATCTTCTAGTTCTTGTCCACAGACTCCACTCCACACTGTTACTGGTGCGGCGCCTGGCGGCCGGCGGCAAAATTTAAATGACGACGGGGGTGGAGGCAGGGGCGGGCGCAGGCGGGCCGTGGCACTCGTCCGACGATCATCATCTGACACTCAGTGCGAGTCTTCATCTCTATGCGAGTGCGAGAGAACTCGGGGATCTCCGGAACTGCGCGCCGCGCATGCGCAATTCTGACCTTGCCGCCGTAGATTTACTGCCACTTTTCTCCTGCTACAGGCATTTACGGGCAGGAGAACAGTGTCCTGTTTTTACGGGCTGTCCGTAAATCTACGGGCGGTTGGCAACACTGCACCAGCAGTACATATACCAGTGGCGGCTGGCGCTCCATTGGCCAGGGGGTTGCGGCAAATGGACCACACGCCCCCGGACCACACCAGCTCCAGCCCGCACACCATACCACCCCCCCCCCCACCCTGCCCTCCCTCGCCGGCTCACTCACCCAGGACTGACGTAGAGGGCAGGCAGTGGCGGCGGCTTCCCCTGCGTCTCCTCCTTCCTCCTTGGCCAATAGCATGGCTTCTCTTTTCAGCCAATCGGGAAACGGGTCTCAGGACCCACTTCTTGATTGGCTGGGAGGAGAATCAGTGTGATAATAGCAAATATTCATTCACTATTGTCACAAAACTGGGTGGGCTCAGGGTGCAGTGCTCTGCGCCCCGCGCCCACCCTTTTCTGAAGCCTATTAGAGCCTCTGGCTCGAATCACATGCTTCAAAAACAAACAGAAAAATCCTTTCTTTCTTTGAATCCGTGCGTCCGGCGCCCTGCATGTAGATTAGGGGGCCGGACGCATGGATGGGGGGTGGCGCCCTGCATGTAGATTAGGGGGCTGGACGCATGGATGGGGGGCGGCGCCCTGCATGTAGATTAGGGGGCCGGATGCATGGATGGGGGAGCGGCGCCCTGCATGTAGATTAGGGGGCCGGACGCATGGTTGGGGGGGTGGCGCCCTGCATGTAGATTAGGGGGCCGGACGCATGGATGGGGGGTGGCGCCCTGCATGTAGATTAGGGGGCTGGACGCATGGATGGGGGGCGGCGCCCTGCATGTAGATTAGGGGGCCGGATGCATGGATGGGGGAGCGGCGCCCTGCATGTAGATTAGGGGGCTGGTCGCATGGATGGGGGGGGGCGGCGCCCTGCATGTAGATTAGGGGGCCGGACGCATGGATGGGGGGTGGCGCCCTGCATGTAGATTAGGGGGCCGGACGCATGGATGGGGGGGTGGCGCCCTGCATGTAGATTAGGGGGCCGGACGCATGGATGGGGGGTGGCGCCCTGCATGTAGATTAGGGGGCTGGACGCATGGATGGGGGGCGGCGCCCTGCATGTAGATTAGGGGGCCGGATGCATGGATGGGGGAGCGGCGCCCTGCATGTAGATTAGGGGGCTGGTCGCATGGATGGGGGGGGCGGCGCCCTGCATGTAGATTAGGGGGCCGGACGCATGGATGGGGGGTGGCGCCCTGCATGTAGATTAGGGGGCCGGACGCATGGATGGGGGGGTGGCGCCCTGCATGTAGATTAGGGGGCTGGACGCATGGATGGGGGGCGGCGCCCTGCATGTAGATTAGGGGGCCGGATGCATGGATGGGGGAGCGGCGCCCTGCATGTAGATTAGGGGGCCGGACGCATGGATGGGGGGTGGCGCCCTGCATGTAGATTAGGGGGCCGGACGCATGGATGGGGGGTGGCGCCCTGCATGTAGATTAGGGGCTGGACGCATGGATGGGGGGCGGCGCCCTGCATGTAGATTAGGGGGCCGGATGCATGGATGGGGGAGCGGCGCCCTGCATGTAGATTAGGGGGCTGGTCGCATGGATGGGGGGGGCGGCGCCCTGCATGTAGATTAGGGGGCCGGACGCATGGATGGGGGGTGGCGCCCTGCATGTAGATTAGGGGGCCGGACGCATGGATGGGGGGGTGGCGCCCTGCATGTAGATTAGGGGGCCGGACGCATGGATGGGGGGTGGCGCCCTGCATGTAGATTAGGGGGCCGGACGCATGGATGGGGGGCGGCGCCCTGCATGTAGATTAGGGGGCCGGATGCATGGATGGGGGAGCGGCGCCCTGCATGTAGATTAGGGGGCTGGTCGCATGGATGGGGGGGGCGGCGCCCTGCATGTAGATTAGGGGGCCGGACGCATGGATGGGGGGTGGCGCCCTGCATGTAGATTAGGGGGCCGGACGCATGGATGGGGGAGCGGCGCCCTGCATGTAGATTAGGGGGCCGGACGCATGGTTGGGGGGGTGGCACCCTGCATGTAGATTAGGGGGCCGGACGCATGGATGGGGGGGCGGCGCCCTGCATGTAGATTAGGGGGCCGGACGCATGGTTGGGGGGGTGGCACCCTGCATGTAGATTAGGGGGCCGGACGCATGGATGGGGGGGCGGCGCCCCTGCACCCCCAATGGACGGGCCGCCACTGACATACACTGCAGCAAGTCAGCTCTTTTGCAAGAAGTACCTGTACGTAGTTTTGTGCAATAGCCAGTGGAGAGGCGCATGCACGCTGATTAGCTGGAGGGGGAGCCAATCAGCAGGTCCAGCGGCCACCCGCAATCACTCCCCATAGAGACAGAACGGCGGTCTGACGATGTAAACAAGGCAGACCGCTGTTCTGTCAGTGATGAACACAGGGATCCTGCTATTTAGGAACACAGATCTCTGTGTTCATCCAGTGAGTCCATCCCCCACACAGTTAGAAAACACCCCCTAGGGACACACTTAACCCTTTGATCGCCCCTGGACTTAACCCCTTCCCTGCCAGTGTCATTAGTACAGTGACAGTGCATATTTTTAGCATTGATTACTGTAGTAATGTCACTGGTCTCCCCAAAAGTGTCAGTGTTAGATTTGTCCACCGCAATGTCGCAGTCCCGTTAAAAATCACTGATCGCCGCCATTACTAGTAAAAAAAAAGTAAAAAAATAAAAATGCCATAAATCTATCCCCTAGTTTTTAGACGCGATAACATTGGCGAACCAATCAGTATACATTATATCAATAATGGTTTTTATTTTTTTACTAAAATTTGCAGCAGAATACAAATTGGTCTAAAATCATAAAAAATTCGATTTTTACATTTTTATTTTTGGGGAATGTTATATAGCAGAAAGTGAAGGACATCAATTTTATTTGGGTACAGCGTCGCACGACCGCGCAATTGTCAATGCAGTGCAGAATCTCAAAAAATGGCCTAGTCATTAACCAATTCTGGACCGGGAAGGTTTTACCCCCTTCATGACCAGGCCATTTTTTGCGATTTGGCACTGCTTTACTATAACAGTAAATTGCGCAGTCGTGCGACGCTGTACCCAAATAAAATTGATGTCCTTTTTATCCCCCACAAACAGAGATTTCTTTCGGTGGAATTTCATCACCTCTGCGATTTTTATTTTTTGCGCTATAAACAAAAAAAGAGCGACAATTCTGAAAAAGAAAAAAACAATAATTTTCACATTCTGCTATAAAACTTTCCCAAAAATAAATGTAAAAATCCAATTGTTTTAACATTTTAGGCCAAATCGCAATAAGCGTATTTTGATTGGTTTGCGCAAAAGTTATCGCAGCTACTAACTACGGGAAATTTATGTCATTTTTATTGGTTTTTTTTTTTAACTAGTAATGGCGGCGATCTGCGATTTTTTTAGCAGGACTGCGACATTGCGGCGGACAGATCGGACCCCTAACTGACATTTTGACACTTTTGGGGTTACCAGTGACATTACTACAGTAATCAGTGCTATACATATGCACTGTCACTGTACTAATGACACTGGCAGGGAAGGGGTTAACTTTATTGGTGATCAAGGGGGTTAAACGTATGCCTCATGCTTACTGACGTGTGTTGGGGGAGGGGATTGTGTGACGTGTGTGGGGGGAGGGGATTGTGTGACGTGTGTGGGGGGAGGGGATTGTGTGACGTGTGTGGGGGGAGGGGATTGTGTGACGTATGTGGGGGGAGGGGATTGTGTGACGTGTGTGGGGGGAGGGGATTGTGTGACGTGTGTGGGGGGAGGGGACTGTGTGACGTGTGTGGGGGGAGGGGACTGTGTGACGTGTGTGGGGGGAGGGGACTGTGTGACGTGTGTGGGGGGAGGGGATTGTGTGACGTGTGTGGGGGGAGGGGACTGTGTGACGTGTGTGGGGGGAAGGGGACTGTGTGACGTGTGTGGGGGGAGGGGATTGTGTGACGTGTGTTGGGGGAGGGGATTGTGTGACGTGTGTGGGGGGAGGGGATTGTGTGACGTGTGTGGGGGGAGGGGACTGTGTGACGTGTGTGGGGGGAGGGGATTGTGTGACGTGTGTGGGGGGAGGGGATTGTGTGACGTGTGTGGGGGGAGGGGACTGTGTGACGTGTGTGGGGGGAAGGGGATTGTGTGACGTGTGTGGGGGGAGGGGATTGTGTGACGTGTGTGGGGGGAGGGGATTGTGTGACGTGTGTGGGGGGAGGAGATTGTGTGACGTGTGTGGGGGGAGGGGATTGTGTGACGTGTGTGGGGGGAGGGGATTGTGTGACGTGTGTGGGGGGAGGGGATTGTGTGACGTGTGTGGGGGGAGGGGATTGTGTGACGTGTGTGGGGGGAGGGGATTGTGTGACGTGTGTGGGGGGAGGGGATTGTGTGACGTGTGTGGGGGGAGGGGATTGTGTGACGTGTGTGGGGGGAGGGGATTGTGTGACGTGTGTTGGGGGAGGGGATTGTGTGAGGTGTGTGGGGGGAGGGGATTGTGTGAGGTGTGTTGGGGGAGGGGATTGTGTGACGTGTGTGGGGGGAGGGGATTGTGTGACGTGTGTGGGGGGAGGGGATTGTGTGACGTGTGTGGGGGGAGGGGACTGTGTGACGTGTGTGGGGGGAGGGGACTGTGTGACGTGTGTGGGGGGAGGGGATTGTGTGACGTGTGTGGGGGGAGGGGATTGTGTGACGTGTGTGGGGGAGGGGATTGTGTGACGTGTGTTGGGGGAGGGGATTGTGTGACGTGTGTGGGGGGAGGGGATTGTGTGACGTGTGTGGGGGGAGGGGATTGTGTGACGTGTGTGGGGGGGAGGGGATTGTGTGACGTGTGTGGGGGGAGGGGATTGTGTGACGTGTGTGGGGGGAGGGGATTGTGTGACGTGTGTGGGGGAGGGGATTGTGTGACGTGTGTTGGAGGAGGGGATTGTGTGACCTGTGTGGGGGGAGGGGATTGTGTGACGTGTGTGGGGGGAGGGGATTGTGTGACGTGTGTGGGGGGAGGGGATTGTGTGACGTGTGTTGGGGGAGGGGATTGTGTGACGTGTGTTGGGGGAGGGGATTGTGTGACGTGTGTGGGGGGAGGGGATTGTGTGACGTGTGTGGGGGGAGGGGATTGTGTGACGTGTGTGGGGGGGAGGGGATTGTGTGACGTGTGTGGGGGAGGGGATTGTGTGACGTGTGTGGGGGGAGGGGATTGTGTGACGTGTGTGGGGGGAGGGGATTGTGTGACGTGTGTGGGGGAGGGGATTGTGTGACGTGTGTTGGAGGAGGGGATTGTGTGACCTGTGTGGGGGGAGGGGATTGTGTGACGTGTGTTGGGGGAGGGGATTGTGTGACGTGTGTGGGGGGAGGGGATTGTGTGACGTGTGTGGGGGAGGGGATTGTGTGACGTGTGTGGGGGAGGGGACTGTGTGACGTGTGTTGGGGGAGGGGACTGTGTGACGTGTGTGGGGGGAGGGGATTGTGTGACGTGTGTGGGGGGAGGGGATTGTGTGACGTGTGTGGGGGGAGGGGATTGTGTGATGTGTGTTGGGGGAGGGGATTGTGTGACGTGTGTTGGGGGAGGGGATTGTGTGACGTGTGTGGGGGGAGGGGATTGTGTGACGTGTGTGGGGGGAGGGGATTGTGTGACGTGTGTGGGGGGAGGGGATTGTGTGACGTGTGTGGGGGGAGGGGATTGTGTGACGTGTGTTGGGGGAGGGGATTGTGTGACGTGTGTGGGGGGAGGGGATTGTGTGACGTGTGTGGGGGGAGGGGATTGTGTGACGTGTTTGGGGGGAGGGGATTGTGTGACGTGTGTTGGGGGAGGGGATTGTGTGACGTGTCTGGGGGGAGGGGATTGTGTGACGTGTCTGGGGGGAGGGGATTGTGTGACGTGTGTTGGGAGGGGAGGGGATTGTGTGACGTGTGTGGGGGGAGGGGATTGTGTGATGTGTGTGGGGGGAGGGGATTGTGTGACATGTGTGGGGGGAGGGGATTGTGTGACGTGTGTGGGGGGAGGGGATTGTGTGACATGTGTGGGGGGAGGGGATTGTGTGACGTGTGTGGGGGGAGGGAATTGTGTGACGTGTGTGGGGGGAGGGGATTGTGTGACATGTGTGGGGGGAGGGGATTGTGTGACGTGTGTTGGGGGAGGGGATTGTGTGACGTGTGTGGGGGAGGGGATTGTGTGACACAGACACAGAGCGCAGGTTGAGCTATGCTGAATCCTGTAATCTGTCCCTGCCTGTCACAGAGAAGATCCGCCCCCTTTGTTTACACAAGCAGACGGATTTCCTCGGTCTGTTGCCGATGATCGGGGGGGAAGAGCTGTGGTGATCGGCGGTGACTCCCGCTGTGTCTGAATACACCGAGAGGGGGCGGGATTCAGTGACGTAGGACCCAGGAGAGCCACTTTGCTGCAGTAGGCTCAATGTGAGCGGTCGGCAAGAGGTTAAAGTCACGCAGTGCCAAGTTTTAAAAAGTGGCCTGGTCATTGAGCAGCCAAATCCTCCGGGGCTTTAGTGATTAAAGTAACGCAGTGCCGAATGGCAAACAACTGCCCGGTCATTAACTGCTTGCCGACCGCCGCACGACTATTTACTGCGGCAGTCAGCCCCGGACAGGCAAAGTGACGTAGTACTACATCGCTCGCCTGCAAGCCTCTAGGGGGCGCACTCCCGCCCCCGCTCATTCCCTAAGAAGTCCATGCGTGTGACCGGCGGCTCCGATGTCCTCCAGTCACTGGCGATCTCCCGCTGGAGAGGGAGAAAGGCAGGCGGATGATGTAAACAAAGCCGCCTGTCATTCTCCCTGGTGTAACTGCAGAGATCATATGGTCCTGCTATGTAGGATCGTATGTCTCTGTGGTTATATCACTAGCCACGCCCCTTCACAGTTAGAAGCACGCCCCTAGGGACACACCCCTGCATCACCAATAAACTTAACCCCTTCCCTGCCAGTGTCATTAGTACAGTGACAGTGCATATGTATAGTACTGATTACTGTAGTAATGTCACTGGTCCCCTCAAAAGTGTCAGAAATGTCAGTCAGGGGTCCGATCTGTCCACCGCAATGTCGCAGTCCCGCTAAAAAAATCGCAGATCGCCGCCATTACAAACAATAAAAACGACAAAAATCTTTCCCGTAGTTAGTAAACGCGATAACTTTTGCGCAAAACAATCAAAATACGCTTATTGCGATTTTTTTTTACCAAACATATGTAGCAGGGAACAAATTGGCCGAAAATGTTAAAAAATTTTGATTTTTACATTTTTTGGGGGGAATTTCATATAAAAAAATTTGAAAAATGTTATTTTTTCAAAATTGTCGCTTTTTTTCCAAAAAGTAAAAATCGCAGAGGTGATGAAATCCCACCAATAGAAATCTCTGTTTGTGGGAAAAAAAGGACGTCAATTTCATTTGGGTGCAGCGTCGCACGACCGCGCAATTGTCAGTTAAAGTCACGCAGTGCCGAATGGCAAACAACTGCCCGGTCATTAAGGGGTAAATCTTCCGCTCCAGAAGAAAAAGAGGCATGAAAAACGCTGATGCAGAAAAGATCTGTAAGGCGTTTCTATGGCGGGAACCGCCCCTTTCACACTTGTCGCAGGATTGTGGGCGGAGTAATCCTGAAAAGACATGAAAGGATTGTGGGGGATGGGGGAGTATGATATATTCATCCCGGTTACCATAGCGATGAGCTGATCAAAGCCAATCCAAGCAGCTGGGGGATGGGTCGGCTGGTCGGAGGGGGAGGCACCGGCACCTCGCTCCTCCGGAAGTGGATAATATATCCCAAGATAATCCCCCCTCCCCCTCCCTATAGCGTAAGGGAAGGATTTTCTATGATTTTTTCCATCTGTGTCCCCATTGGGGAGATTTACCGTCACTTCCTGTCCCATATAGAAAAACAGGAAGTGAGATGAAAAGTGAGGGAATCTGATTGGAGGATTCCTGTTCTGGGGACAATGATGTCACCAATATCCCCGTCCTCGTGTATAGGTGAAGCCAAAGGGGCGGGGAATGGATCGGCTGCCTCTGATTGGCCAGAAAACTATTATCACTGAGACAGGAAGTAGGAGGTAAATCTTCCAACGGGGACACCGGTGTTACCTGGTGACTTCCTGTCATCCTTCACTACTTCATCCAAACAAAACAAAGGATAGGATGAGGCCCCGCCCACCCCTAACCCCGCCTTCTACACCCAATTAGGGTTTACATTCCATTCATGTCACTTCTTCCCCGTCAGAGGAGTAAACCCCGCCCACTACACTTCATCTATGACAGAATGCTATACCTCGTCACTTCCGCCCCGGTGCGCATGCGCAGAAGGCATTCTGGAGGTCCGATGTGTATAGCGGACTGAGAAGAGGCGGGGCTGAGGCGTCATCGAGTTCTTACAGGGGGCGGGGAGTATACAGTACCGAAGGAACTACTTTTAACACATTTATTACACGGCCGCAAGTCTCCTAATCCGCCCCGCCCCCTGTAAGAACTCGATGACGCCTCAGCCCCGCCTCTACTCAATCAGCTGTGCGCTATACACATCGGACCTCCAGAATGCCTTCTGCGCATGCGCACCGGGGCGGAAGTGACGAGGGTATAGCCCCGGGCTGCGCGCGCCGCTCTATCTGGGCCAATGATTGGAATTCTTCCCCTTCAGAAGCTAAACCCCGCCCACCACACCTCACATGAGACCAAGCTGCGTGCGCACACTCTCGTGATCAGTGCATGGGGTGCGCGTGGCCAGCGCATGGAGTGGGAGTGGCCTGAGCTCAGAATAAGCAGAGCGGCGAATCACGCCGGGGCTGAGGGTAAGTAGGCGTGACCAGTGGAGCCGTTGGCGTCATCAGTGGAGCGATGGGCGTGGCCTAAACCCTATAAATATGCGAGCCCAGGAGACGCGGGCCAGTGTGCGGACAGAGCAGCAGGCGGGAAGGTCGCTCCACTCACAGCGCTGCTCTCCGGAGCCGGAGCTACTACAAACCCCAGCACTATAGCACTACTATGCCGGCGAGGAGGACTACAACTTCCAGCATACACTAATAATGAGGTCTCAATCTTTAATATTCTACAACTGAACTGAATCCCAGCATGGATTATTCTATAGATTTAATACAAGTTCTATAATGGATCCATTGGTATTGCTGAGATCTGTAGTTCCTCCATAGAATAAACATGCTGGATTATGTATTCCCATAGCATCCTATTCCACACTGGGACCCATAACTTACAGTGTATGCTGAGAGTTGTACTTCCTCAGGGACACACAGACATGCCGGCTGCAGTACAGACAATGATTGTACCCGACTCCGGAGAGCAGTGCTGTGTGTGTGGGGAGATCTTCCCTCCTCTCCGCACACTGACACCTCCCCCTCCCCCACTCATCTCCCACCAAGGGTGGCAGTGCCTCTTCCCGGGCTCTGCTACCCTCCTCACCTACAACCACGGGGCTACCTCAGCCCCACCCTCCATCTGCCCACCCAACCCCACACCCCTAACCCTTACTCACCAACCCCCAGGGTTGTGCTGCTTTTCCCAACCCCCACCTACCTGCATCTATCTCCCACAAAGGACGGCAATGCCTCTTCCCAGGCTCTGCTATCTGCACTCTACCACCAAGGGTGACAATGCCTCTTCCCAGGCTGCCCTACCTACCTCACCTACCACCAAGGGTGTCAATGCCTCTTCCCTGGCTCCCCTTCCTACCTCACCTACCACCAAGGGTGTCAATGCCTCTTCCCGGACTGCCCTACCTACCTCACCTACCACTAAGGGTGACAATGCCTCTTCCTAGGCTGCCCTACCTACCACCAAGGGCATGCTACCACCCATGCTCCATCGTGCTTCACTCACAAACACCCAGGGTTGTGCTGCTTTCCCCAGACCCCATCTACCTGCATCCATTTCCCACAAATCCCAGCATGGGTTATTGTATAGATCAGTGTTTCTCAATCTTTTTTCAGTCAGGGCGCCCTTGAAAATTATTTTCACTCTTGAGGCACCCCCTTCCAAGGCTTGGTTCACATTACTGTGTGTCACGGAACGTGCAAAATCATGCTTGTTTCTGACACACAGACAAATGCTCTGTGTTATTTTTTTTTACCCTGAAAGAGAAACACATAATGAGCTAGTATGCATCGCATACTAGCTCATTATGAAATATTTACCTTAGAACGAACCCGTGCCGTCCGCTTACCTCTATGACGGGCAACATGTCCAGTCGCCCGTCTTCTGGGACGCGCGCGGGAGCCGTCGGTCACGGCACGGGGCTCTGAAGGAACAGCAAAAGCGGCCGTTCCTTCAGAGCGCATGCACCAATGACGTCACTGGCTGCATGTAAGGTAAAGATCTAAACGGTACATGTTTAGGAGATATTTACAGTACCTATAGGTAAGCCTTATCATAGGATCACCTATAGGTACAACTTGCAGAGGAGGGTTTACTTCCTCTTTAAGGCCCCTTTCACACAGGCGGACCGTTCAGATCCGCCTGTCAGTTTTTTTGGCGGATGTGAACGGTCCTTCCATGCATCCCTATGGGGCATCGGATGTCAGCGGAGACATGTCCGCTGACATCCGATCCGTCAAATCTGGGCGGATGGAAACCCTATTTTCCATCCGTCCAGCGGATTGAATGAGAACGGACCGACGGTCCGTTCCCATCCGATTCCCCCATAGAGATGTATGTGGCTCTGACAGCTGTGTCTCTGCACACAGTGCAGAGAACAGCTGTCATTGTCCTGCTCAGCGGGGGATCGGCGGATCGATCACCCGCTGAGATAAATGGAGTCCGCCGACGGAGCGGACTGTGTGAAAGGACCCTTAGTGTCGGTTCACATTATTGCGGTTTACGAGATCGCATGTAATTTGGAGCGCACTGCTCCTTCATTACATGCGATCTCATGTGCGGATGCGAGTTCAGCCATACACTTTGTATGGCTGAATTTGCAGCGCTTCCGCAGCAAACTCGCACATGAGGCATTTTTTGAGCCGCCTCAGAATTGGATCGCACAGTGGTTCACACTTGTGCGATCCGATTCTGTGCGAACTTGCAGATCGCAACTGGGGGTGTCGTTAACTTTTAATTGAGACCCCCTGCGTATCGCATATGGCAGTGTGAACTGCCAAATGTGCGGATGCGATGCGGGAACACGCTGCATATTCGCAGCGTTCCCGCATCGCACAAGTGTGAACCGGCACTTAGGGGTGCCATTAATTCTTAATGGTACCCCACACATTGGAAAACATGGGTTGCTTTTGGTGCGGCCCAATTTAAAAAAGGGGTCAGGGACTTCTTTCCCTGCATTTCTGGGGGTAGGGAAGCCCATTGAAATGAATGGGCTGCCCTACAGGCAGCAAGCAGCAACATAGATAGGAACCAAGGGCTTGTTCACATGTCAGGTTGGAGGGGGCAGTAAAAACACATGGTTGAGCTGTTTTTATTACCCCCAACTTCTACCCCTTTAGCTGCAAAGGCAGCAGCTGGGGGTGTACACATGCTGTGGCTGCAGATGCAGGTATACCCAGGGTGAATGGGGCTGCACTGCAACCACCCCACAACTGTGTGCATTGCATGGTTGCGGTGTGGTAATGCCGCATTTACGGGCTTAAAACAGGTGGTGGGGAGGCAACATATTGCCTCTTTACCACCAGTTAAAGAGGTTGTAAACCTCAGAATTTCTTTTTTTTTTTAAAGTACACCTGAAAGACAAACACATAATGAGCTAGTATGGATTGCATACTAGCTCATTATGAAATACTTACCTAAGAACGAATCGTCGACCGCTCACCTCTCTCGTGGGTGACATATTCTGTCACCCTTCTTCCGGGTTTGCAGCATCCGGCCATCTGATTGGCTGGACCCGCGATTACTTCACTCCCGCGCATGCGCACGGGAGCCGACGGCACGGGGCTCTGAAGGAACACGGCACCAACGGCCGTTCCTTCAGAGCGCATGCGCCAGTGATGTCACTGGATGCATGTAAGGTAAATATCTCCTAAACGGTACATGTTTAGGAGATATTTACAGTACCTATAGGTAAGCCTTATCATAGGATCACCTATAGGTACAACTTGCAGAGGAGGGTTTACTTCCTCTTTAAATGCTTCTGAAAAGCAATCTGAGCATGGATTGCTTTTCAGAGTAGCAGCAGTCCTTGCTGCTATCACAAACAAGCCCTACAAAAGCAGGTCTAATGGTACAGGAAAAGGGGGGGGGTCAGGATTAAAACATACATACTGTACATGCACACTCACACACACACCTACATACAGACACATGTACATACGTACACACACATACATGTACACATATGCACACACATGTACACACACACACACACACCTACATACAGACACATGTACATACGTACACACACATACATGTACACACACACATACATGTACACATATACACACACACATGTACACATATACATACACACACATGTACACATATACACACACACGTACACATATACATACACACACATGTACATACATACACATACATACACACACATGTACACATATACATATATATACACATGTACACATATACATACATATATACACACACACACACGTATACTACATACACACACATGTACACATACATACACACACACACACACTTACACATATACACACACACTTACACATATACATACATACACACATGTACACATATACATACACACACACACACACATGTACACATATACACACACACGTACACATATACATACACACACACACGTACACATATACATACATACACACACACACACGTACACATATACATACATGAGTGGGCAGATGGAGCGTGGGGCAGAGGCAGCCTCTTGGTTGTAGGTAAGGAGGGTAGGGCAGTCCGGGAAGAGGCATTGACACCCTTGGTGGTACGTGAGGTAGATAGGGGAGCCTGGGAAGAGGCATTGACACCCTTGGTGGTAGGTGAGGTAGGTAGGGCAGCCTGGGAAGAGGCATCGTCACCCTTGGTGGTAGAGTGCAAATAGCAGAGCCTGGGAAGAGGCATTACCATCCTTTGTGGGAGATAGATGCAGGTAGGTGGGGGTTGGGAAAAGCAGCACAACCCTGGGGGTTGGTGAGTAAGGGTTAGGGGTGTGGGGTTGGGTGGACAGATGGAGCGTGGGGCCGAGGCAGCCCCGTGGTTGTAGGTGAGGAGGGTAGCAGAGCCTGGGAAGAGGCACTGCCACCCTTGGTGGGAGATGAGTGCGGGAGGGGGGGTGTCAGTGTGCGGAGAGGAGGGAAGATCTCCCCACACACACAGATCTGCCCTCCGGAGTCGGGTACAATCATTGTCCGTACTACAGCCTGCATGTCTGTGTGTCCCTGAGGAAGTACAACTCTCAGCATACTCTGTAAGTAATGGGTCCCAGTGTGGAAGCACGTACAAATCCCAGCATAGATTATTCTATAGATGTACTACAAATCCTATAATGGATTTTTCTATAGATCCCAGCAATCTCTACATACCCCAGGGGTATTGCTGAGATCTGTAGTTCCTCCATAGAAAAAAACATGCTGGCATATGTAGTCCCATAGCATCCTATTTCACACTGGGACCCATTACTTACAGTGTATGCTGAGAGTTGTACTTCCTCAGGGACACACAGACATGCCGGCTGCAGTACAGACAATGATTGTACCCGACTCCGGAGAGCAGTGCTGTGTGTGTGGGGAGATCTTCCCTCCTCTCCACACACTGACACCCCCCCTCCCGCACTCATCTCCAACCAAGGGTGGCAGTGCCTCTTCCCAGGCTCTGCTACCCTCCTCGTCTACAACCACGGGGCTGCCTCGGCCCCACGCTCCATCTGCCCACCCAACCCCACACCCCTAACCCTTACTCACCAACCCCCAGGGTTGTGCTGCTTTTCCCAAACCCCACCTACCTGCATCTATCTCCCACAAAGGATGGTAATGCCTCTTCCCAGGCTCTGCTATCTGCACTCTACCACCAAGGGTGACAATGCCTCTTCCCAGGCTCCCCTACCTACCTCACCTACCACCAAGGGTGTCAATGCCTCTTCCCAGGCTCCCCTACCTACCTCACTTACCACCAAGGGTGTCAATGCGTCTTCCGAGGCTCCCCTATTTACCTCACCTACCACCAAGGGTTTTAGTACCTCTTCCCAGGCTCTGCTACCTACTAAATTTAACACCAAGGGCATGCGAACTCCCCGGATGTGGCGTGAGTGTGGGCGGTGGAGCTTCCCCCCAGGCTCCATCTCCCCTCACTCACCAACACCCAGGGTTGTGCTGCTTTTCCCAGACCCCACCTATCTGCATCCCATCTCCCACAAATGGATTTTTCTATAGATGGACTACAGATCCCAGCATTGATTTTTCTATAGATGTACTACAGATCCCAGCATGGGTTTTTCTATAGATGTAGTAAAAATCCCAGCATGGTTGTGGTGCTTTTCCCAGACCCAACTTACCTGCATCCATCTCCCACAAAGGATGGTAATGCCTAATGGAAAGCTCTTCTAGCCGCATTCTACCACCAAGAGTGGCAAAGGCTCCCCTACCAACCTCACCTACCACTAAGGGTGACAATTCTTCTTTCCAGGCTCCCCTTCCTACCTCACCTACCACCAAAAGTGGCAATGCCTCTTACCAGGCTCCCCTACCTACCTCACCTACCACCCCGGATGTGGCGTGAGAGTGGGCGGTGGAGCTTCCCCCCAGGCTCCATCTGCCCTCACTCACCAACACCCAGGGTTGTGGTGCTTTCCACGGAACCCACCTACCTGCATACACCTCCCTTAAAGGATGGCAATGCCTCTTCCCACACTCTGCTAGCCTCACTCTACCACCAAAAGTGGCAATGCCTCTTCCCAGGCTCCCCTACCTACCACCAAGAGTGGCAGTACCTCTTCCCATGCTCTGTTACCTACTAAATTTAACACTAAGGGCATGCTACCACCCTGAATGTGTCGTGAGTGTGGGCAGTGGAGCTTCCCCCCAGGCTCCATCTGCCCTTACTCACCAACCCCCAGGGTTGTGCTGCTTTTCCCAAACCCCACCTACCTGCATCTATCTCCCACAAAGGATGGTAATGCCTCTTCCCAGGCTCTGCTATCTGCACTCTACCACCAAGGGTGACAATGCCTCTTCCCAGGCTCCCCTACCTACCTCACCTACCTCCAAGGGTGTCAATGCCTCTTACCAGGCTCCACTACCTACCTCACCTACCACCAAGGGCATGCTAATACCCTGGATGTGGCATGAGTGTGGGCAGTGGAGCTTCCCCCCAGGCTCCATCTGCCATCACTCACCAACACCCAGGGTTGTGCTGCTTTCCACAGAACTAGAGATGTGCCGGTTTTCGGTAATTCGATATATCACGGTATTGCATACCCACGGTATTGATATTGTGGTCATTTTTAAAATACTGTGTTTCTCTGCTCCTCAAGTCTGCCTTTTGAAATTATAGATTTCAGTGAGCTGGATGACTCATTCACTCGCTCAACAGAGACAGCTCTGGTAATATGATCCTAGAGTGAGAGCTTAGCTCCTCCCTGTAACCAATCAGATGGCTCCCAGCACACACCCACATGCTTCTTCCAGGGCTCAGACACAGACAGAAACACTGCCTAATACAAGCAAGTCTCTGCAGATAGAATAAGATAGATAGAAAGAATAAGATAGATAGAAAGAATAAGATAGATAGAATAAGATAGTTAGAATAAGATAGATAGATAGAATAAGATAGATAGTTAGAGTAAGATAGTTAGAATAAGATAAGTTAGAATAAGATAAGTTAGAATAAGATAGATAGAAATAATAAGAGATTGATTAAGATAGATAGAAAGAATAAGATAGATAGAAAGAATAAGATAGATAGATATTATATATATTTATATATATATATAGAGAGAGAGAGAGACATACACACATACGTGGGCATAGTAGAATATATATATAGATGCACAGGCATAGCAGCCCACATTACATTATTATATAGCCATCAAGCAGTGTCTGGCCTACCTGGTGATGACTGGTTCTGGTGCTCGGCTCTGATAGCCTGGTCATTAAGGGGGCAAATCCTTGCGGTCCAGAAGTGGTTAAACCTGCAGGAGGAGCTGTGTTTTTATTTGTAAAATACCTTACTATTGCTTTAGGCCTGATTCACATGTATGCGGGTTGGTGACCCACATTTGCACAGGCATAGCAGCCCATTGATTCGAATGGGCTTGAGCTGCTATGCCTTCAAAGTAAACCAAAGTCCCTAAATTCAGCAATGAAATTCAAGTGAGGTAGAAATGTAATAATTATAATTGAATACCGTGATAATATCGTATACCGTGGCAAAACCTTAATCAATTAATCGCAGTATGAAAATCTGATACTGTCACTAGCCTAGCTACTACCCCGGATGTGGCGTGAGTGTGGGCAGTGGAGCTTCCCCCCAGGCTCCATCTGCATTCACTCACCAACACCCATGGTTGTGCTGCTTTCCCCAGATCCCCCTTCCTACATCCACCTCCCACAAAGGTTGGTAATGCCTCTTCCCAGGCTCTGCTAGCCACACTCTACCACCAAAAGTGGCAATGCCTCTTCCCAGGCTCCCCTACCTACCTCACCTACCACCAAGGGTGTCAATGCCTCTTCCCAGGCTCCGCTACACTCCTCACCTACCCCCATGGGGCTGCTTCGGCTCCACGCTCCATCTGCCTGCCCAACCCCACACCCAGGGTTGTGCTGCTTTCCCCAGACCACACCTACCTGCATCCATCTCCCACAAAGGATGGTAATACCTCTTCCCAGGCTCTGTTACCTGCTAAATTTAACACCAAAGGCATGCTAAAACCCTGGATGTGTCGTGAGTGTGGGTGGTGGAGCTTCCCCCCAGGCTCCATCTGCCCTCACTCACCAACACCCAGGGTTGTGCTGCTTTCCCCAGACCCCACCTACCTGCATCCATCTCCCACAAAGGATGGTAATGCCTCTTCCCAGGCTCTGCTAGCCGCACTGTACCACTGAAAGTGGCAATGCCTCTTCCCAGGCTCCCCTACCTACCTCACCTACCACCAAGGAAATGCTAAAACCCCGGATGTGGCGTGAGTGTGGGCAGTGGAGCTTCCCCCCAGGCTCTATCTGCCCTCACTCACCACCATTCAGGGTTGTGCTGCTTTTCCCAAACCCCACCTACCTGCATCTATCTCCCACAATAGATGACAATGCCTCATACAAGGCTCTGCAATCTGCACTCTACCACCAAGGGGGGCAATGCCTCTTCCCAGGCTCCGCTACCCTCCTCACCTATCACCATGGGGCTGCTTCGGCCCCACGCTCCATCTGCCCACCCCACACCCAGTGTGGTGGGGCTTCCCCCAAGTCCCAGCTACCTGACTGGCTACTAACATTTATAGGTAAAGTTGATCCAGGGAATAGCCGATTGCCTCTCGGGGGATCAGGAAGGAATTTTTCCCCCTGCTAGAGCAAATTTGATTGTGCTTTGCAGGGGTTTTTTTCCTTCCTCTGAATCAACTGTGGGTACTTCTCCCAGACTTCACCTACCTCAATTCATCTTCCACCAAGGGGGGCAGTGCCTCTTAGCAGGCTCTGCTACCCACACTTATCTATCACCAAAGGTGACATACCTCTTCCCAGGCTCTGTTACCTACTAAATTTAACACCAGCGGCATGCTTCAACCCTGGATGTGTCGTGAGTGTGGGCAGTGGAGCTTCCCCCCAGGCTCTATCTGCCCTCACTCACCAACATTCAGGGTTTTGCTGCTTTTCCCAAACCCCATCTACCTGCATCTATCTCCCACAATAGATGAAAATGCCTCATACAAGGCTCTGCAATCTGCACTCTACCACCAAGGGGGGCAATGCCTCTTCCCAGGCTCCGCTACCCTCCTCACCTACCACCATGGGGCTGCTTCGGCCCCATGCTCCATCTGCCCACCCAACCCCACACCCAGTGTGGTGGTGCTTCCCCCAAGTCCCAGCTACCTGACTGGCTACTAACATTTATAGGTAAAGTTGATCCAGGGAATAGCCGATTGCCTCTCGGGGGATCAGGAAGGAATTTTTCCCCCTGCTAGAGCAAATTTGATTGTGCTTTGCAGGCGTTTTTCGCCTTCCTCTGAATCAACTGTGGGTACCTCTCCCGGACCTCACCTACCTCAATTCATCTTCCACCAAAGGTGACAGTACCTTTTCCCAGGCTCTGTTATCTGCTAAATTTAACACCAAAGGCATGCTAAAACCCTGGATGTGTCGTGAGTGTGGGTGGTGGAGCTTCCCCCCAGGCTCCATCTGCCCTCACTCACCAACACCCAGGGTTGTGCTGCTTTCCCCAGACCCCACCTACCTGCATCCATCTCCCACAAAGGATGGTAATGCCTCTTCCCAGGCTCTGCTAGCCGCACTGTACCACCGAAAGTGGCAATGCCTCTTCCCAGGCTCCCCTACCTACCTCACCTACCACCAAGGAAATGCTAAAACCCCGGATGTGGCGTGAGTGTGGGCAGTGGAGCTTCCCCCCAGGCTCTATCTGCCCTCACTCACCAACATTCAGGGTTGTGCTGCTTTTCCCAAACCCCACCTACCTGCATCTATCTCCCACAATAGATGACAATGCCTCATACAAGGCTCTGCAATCTGCACTCTACCACCAAGGGGGGCAATGCCTCTTCCCAGGCTCCGCTACCCTCCTCACCTATCACCATGGGGCTGCTTCGGCCCCACGCTCCATCTGCCCACCCCACACCCAGTGTGGTGGGGCTTCCCCCAAGTCCCAGCTACCTGACTGGCTACTAACATTTATAGGTAAAGTTGATCCAGGGAATAGCTGATTGCCTCCTCTGAATCAACTGTGGGTACTTCTCCCAGACCACACCTACCTCAATTCATCTTCCACCAAAGGTGACAGTACCTCTTCCCAGGCTCTGCTACCTACTAAATTTAACACCAAGGGCATGCTAACACCCCGGATGTGGCGTGAGTGTGGGCGGTGGAGCTTCCCCCCAGGCTCCATCTCCCTTCACTCACCAACACCCAGGGTTGTGCTTCTTTCTCCAGACCCCACCTACCTGCATACCATCTCCCAGAAAGGATGGTAATGCCTCTTCCCAGGCTCTGCTAGCCGCACTGTACCACCGAAAGTGGCAATGCCTGTCATGGACTTGCAATAGAGCTTGGCAAGCTTACCTGTACCTCCATGTCTGTATTAGAGGTCAGACTGCATTTCTGGATCCTTTTTATCACCTCTACTTCCTGTTCCTGCCCCGCCCAGGTCATCACAGGAAGTCTATATTAACCAACGCACTGCAGGCCTGCTTTGCTGTTCAACAGTATTAGTTTCCTGTTCCTGTTTGCTTGAAATTACTCCTCTGTGTACCGACTTTTGGCTTGTCCCTGACTATTCCTGTTTGCTTGTTACCCTGACCTTTGGCCTGTCCCTTGACTACCCTTGTCTGCCTGTTACACCGACCTCGGGTTAACCTTCACCATTCTGTGTGTCCTGAGTGGCTGCTTCCCTTCTCTCCCTACGGAGCGTGACCTGGGGGACCCCAGGGGCCGCGACCTGGGCCCAGCTGCAGCAAAGTCCATCCTCACCACTAGAGGCCCTGGTGAACACCTGCTGGGTCTTAGACTCCGCTCCCTGGGGAATCTTGGGTTCACGTTCTGGTCCATCCGCAGCAGTCTGCTATAGGGTTCACTACCTTGCGCTGCGCCCCTGCCTCCAACAGGGTGCAGTTGTCACCTGGCCACAGATGACCTGACAGCCTCTTCCCAGGCTCCCCTACCTACCTCACCTACCACCAAGGAAATGCTAAAACCCCGGATGTGTCGTGAGTGTGGGCAGTGGAGCTTCCCCCCAGGCTCTATCTGCCCTCACTCACCAACATTCAGGGTTGTGCTGCTTTTCCCAAACCCCACCTACCTGCATCTATCTCCCACAATAGATGACAATGCCTCATACAAGGCTCTGCAATCTACCACCAAGGGGGGCAATGCCTCTTCCCAGGCTCCGCTACCCTCCTCACCTACCACCATGGGGCTGCTTCAGCCCCACGCTCCATCTGCCCACCCCACACCCAGTGTGGTGGTGCTTCCCCCAAGTCCCAGCTACCTGACTGGCTACTAACATTTATTGGTAAAGTTGATCCAGGGAATAGCCGATTGCCTCTCGGGGGATCAGGAAGGAATTTTTCCCCCTGCTAGAGCAAATTTGATTGTGCTTTGCAGGGGTTTTTCGCCTTCCTCTGAATCAACTGTGGGTACTTCTCCCAGACCACACCTACCTCAATTCATCTTCCACCAAAGGAGACAGTACCTCTTCCCAGGCTCTGTTACCTACTAAATTTAACACCAAAGGCATGCTACAACCCTGGAGGTGTCGTGTGTGTGGGCGGTGGAGCTTCCCCCCAGGCTCCATCTGCCCTCACCAACACCCAGGGTTGTGCTGCTTTCCCCAGACCCCACCTACCTGCATCCCATCTCCCACATAGGATGGTAATGCCTCTTCCCAGGCTCTGCTAGCCGCACTGTACCACCGAAAGTGGCAATGCCTCTTCCAAGGCTCCCCTACCTACCTCACCTCCCACCAGGGAAATGCTAAAACCCCGGATGTGTCGTGAGTGTGGGCAGTGGAGCTTCCCCCCAGGCTCTATCTGCCCTCACTCACCAACATTCAGGGTTTTGCTGCTTTTCCCAAACCCCATCTACCTGCATCTATCTCCCACAATAGATGACAATGCCTCAAACAAGGCTCTGCAATCTGCACTCTACCACCACGGGGGGCAATGCCTCTTCCCAGGCTCCGCTACCCTCCTCACCTACCACCATGGGGCTGCTTCGGCCCCACGCTCCATCTGCCCACCCCACACCCAGTGTGGTGGGGCTTCCCCCAAGTCCCAGCTACCTGACTGGCTACTAACATTTATAGGTAAAGTTGATCCAGGGAATAGCCGATTGCCTCTCGGGGGATCAGGAAGGAATTTTTCCCCCTGCTAGAGCAAATTTGATTGTGCTTTGCAGGGGTTTTTCGCCTTCCTCTGAATCAACTGTGGGTACTTCTCCCAGACCACACCTACCTCAATTCATCTTCCACCAAAGGAGACAGTACCTCTTCCCAGGCTCTGTTACCTACTAAATTTAACACCAAAGGCATGCTACAACCCTGGATGTGTCGTGTGTGTGGGCGGTGGAGCTTCCCCCCAGGCTCCATCTGCCCTCACCAACACCCAGGGTTGTGCTGCTTTCCCCAGACCCCACCTACCTGCATCCCATCTCCCACATAGGATGGTAATGCCTCTTCCCAGGCTCTGCTAGCCGCACTGTACCACCGAAAGTGGCAATGCCTCTTCCCAGGCTCCCCTACCTACCTCACCTCCCACCAGGGAAATGCTAAAACCCCGGATGTGTCGTGAGTGTGGGCAGTGGAGCTTCCCCCCAGGCTCTATCTGCCCTCACTCACCAACATTCAGGGTTTTGCTGCTTTTCCCAAACCCCATCTACCTGCATCTATCTCCCACAATAGATGACAATGCCTCAAACAAGGCTCTGCAATCTGCACTCTACCACCACGGGGGGCAATGCCTCTTCCCAGGCTCCGCTACCCTCCTCACCTACCACCATGGGGCTGCTTCGGCCCCACGCTCCATCTGCCCACCCCACACCCAGTGTGGTGGGGCTTCCCCCAAGTCCCAGCTACCTGACTGGCTACTAACATTTATAGGTAAAGTTGATCCAGGGAATAGCCGATTGCCTCTCGGGGGATCAGGAAGGAATTTTTCCCCCTGCTAGAGCAAATTTGATTTTGCTTTGCAGGGGTTTTTCGCCTTCCTCTGAATCAACTGTGGGTACTTGTCCCAGACCACACCTACCTCAATTCATCTTCCACCAAAGGTGACAGTACCTCTTCCCAGGCTCTGTTACCTACTAAATTTAACACCAAAGGCATGCTACAACCCTGGATGTGTCGTGTGTGTGGGCGGTGGAGCTTCCCCCCAGGCTCCATCTGCCCTCACTCACCAACACCCAGGGTTGTGCTGCTTTCCCCAGACCCCACCTACCTGCATCCATCTCCCACAAAGGATGGTAATGCCTCTTCCCAGGCTCTGCTAGCCGCACTGTACCACCGCAAGTGGCAATGCCTCTTCCCAGGCTCCCCTACCTACCTCACCTACCACCAAGGAAATGCTAAAACCCGGATGTGGCGTGAGTGTGGGCAGTGGAGCTTCCCCCCAGGCTCTATCTGCCCTCACTCACCAACATTCAGGGTTGTGCTGTTTTTCCCAAACCCCACCTACCTGAATCTATCTCCAAAAAAAGATGGCAATACCTCATACAAGGCTCTGCTATCTGCACTCTACCACCAAAGGTGACAATGCCTCTTCCCGGGTTCCCTACCTACCACCAAGGGCATGCTACCACCCTGGGTGTGTCGTGAGTGTGGGCAGTGGAGCTTCCCCCCAGGCTCCATCTGCACTCACTTCCCCACACCCAGGGTGGTGGTGCTTCCTACCCCCCCCCCAGGCCCCCCCTACCTGAACTCATCTGTGGCTTGGAGTCCACATGTCCATGTGGCTTTTTCTCCTTCATGGCCTCGTATATGCTTCCATATGTTGTATACAGCTTCAACAGTATATGTTTTCATGTAAGGAGACAGTTATATCTACCAAAGCTGCTCTTCCTGAAGAAGAAAAAAAAAAAAAAAAAAAAAAAAAGGCTCCATAGCTCAGGGGTTAGAGCACTGGTCTTGTAAACCAGGGGTCGCGAGTTCAAATCTCGCTGGGGCCTCCCTGCAAGTGTTGGCGACTGTATCTCACATAGTAACGTGATAAGAATTTTCCTCAAAAGTTCCAAGGAAATATAACAGTGTAAACCGTTCAAGACATCTAGATTACTTTCCATTGGCAAATGTCGTGCCCATTCACAAGAAAGGTAGTAGGGAGGAATCGAGCAACTATAGAACAGTGAGTCTGACATCAATAGTAGGCAAATTAATGGAAACCCTATTAAAGGATAGGATTGTGGAACATCTTAAATCCCATGGATGGGTTTACTTCAGGGAGATCATGCCAAACAAATCTTATAGATTTTTTTGACTGGGTGACTAAAATAATAGACGGTGGAGGTGCAGTAGACATTGCATATCTAGATTTTAGTAAGGCTTTTGACACTGTCCCACATAGAAGACTTATCAATAAACTGCAGTCATTGAGCATGGACTCCCATATTGTTGAGTGGATTAGGCAGTGGCTGAGTGACAGACAACAGAGGGTTGTAGTCAATGGAGAACATTCAGAACAAGGTCATGTTACCAGTGGGGTACCTCAGGGATCTGTACTGGGACCAATTTTGTTTAATATCTTCATAAGTGATATTGCAAAAGGCCTCGATGGAAAGGTTTGTCTTTTTGCTGATGACACAAAGATATGTAACAGGGTTGATGTTCCTTGAGGGAAACGCCAAATGGAAAAGGATTTAGGAAAACTAGAAGAATGGTCAGAACTCTGGCAACTAAAATTTAATGTGGATAAGTGCAAGATAATGCACCTGGGGCGTAAAAACCCAAGGGCAGAATATAGAATATTTAACACAGTCCTGACCTCAGTATCTGAGGAAAGGGATTTAGGAGTAATTATTTCAGAAGACTTAAAGGTGGGAAGACAATGTAATAGAGCAGCACAAAATGCCAGCAGAATGTTTGGATGTATAGGGAGAGGTATAAGCAGTAGAAAGAGAGAAGTGCTTATGCCGCTGTACAGAACACTGGTGAGACCTCACTTGGAGTATTGTGCGCAGTACTGGAGGCCATATCTCCAGAAGGATATAGATACTCTAGAGAGAGTCCAGAGAAGAGCTACTAAACTAGTACATGGATTGCAGGAAAAAACTTACCAGGAAAGGTTAAAGGACCTTAACATGTATAGCTTGGAAGAAAGAAGAGACAGAGGGGATATGATAGAAACCTTTAAATACATAAAGGGAATCAACTCGGTAAAGGAGGAGAGCATATTTAAAAGAAGAAAAACTACCACAAGAGGACACAGTTTTAAATTAGAGGGGCAAAGGTTTAAAAGTAATATGAGGAAGTATTACTTTACTGAGAGAGTAGTGGATGCATGGAATAACCTTCCTGCAGAAGTGGTAGCTGCAAATACAGTGAAGGAGTTTAAGCATGCATGGGATAGGCATAAGGCTATCCTTCATATAAGATAGGGCCAGGGACTATTCATAGGATTCAGATATATTGGGCAGACTAGATGGGCCAAATGGTTCTTATCTGCCGACACATTCTATGTTTCTATGCTCTGTCCTGTGAAACAAGTCGAAGAAACAGCTCGTATATGCTTCCATATGTTGTATACAGCTTCAACAGTATATGTTTTCATGTAAGGAGACAGTTAAATCTACCAAAGCTGCTCTTCCTGAAGAAGAAGAAGGCTCTGTCCTGTGAAACGAGTCGAAGAAACAGCCGAGATGCTACTACTGCCACTTTCCATCCTGAGACCATAATATTGAGGGAATGACTATATTTGGCTATTGTGATAACATGAATCATCCTGTAACTGTCTATACCACGTTATCAAACTCTATAGTGTTTTCTACATTTTCAATTTAGACCCTTCTGTGGGATTTTGTTATTGGATATTGTAATAAAATTTTAACCTAACAATACTTGTTGGTGTGGTACTGTTAATGTCGGTCCTATATAACTGTTTCTTTAGAGGTTCTTTTTTTTATGTGAACAGATGGGGGTGGGGATTTCATTCGTTTTTTCTGATCAGCCCGCTGGCTGATTGAAAAAGAATAAAAAGCACTCCTCTATGGCCAACCTGAGGGACTTAGGAGACCCCTGATCTATGGGCTGCCTAACTATGGCCCTCCAGTTGTTAAGGAACTGCAATTCCCATTGTGCCTAATCATGTCTGTGAATGTCAGAGTTTTACAATGCCTCATTGGACGTGTACTTTCGCAACAGCTGGAGGGTCGTAGTTTGGAGATCCCTGCCATAGATTATGCCATTTTCTTTCTTTCCACAATGGGTGGAACTTAATAAAATTGCTCAATTTCCCCATCAACACAGATGGGGGAATCCCTTCCATAGTGCCATTGTGTTCTGCCAGTGGGAAGCATTCTCTGCCGGAAGAATAGAATGATCACTGCTGGCGGCCATAGCCTCTGGCACTGATCACATGACAAAAATCCGAAAGGCTGATTGTACTGAAGTCAATCGATTTCAATACAACCAGCCTGTCCATGGATGGATTGAATCTCAGGCCTGTCCCTGCTGAATCAGCCGAGGTTCAATCCTTCTATGGCCGACTTTAGATTATAAGATCCTAGAGGGCTGATCTGAATGTGCAATATAAATGTGCAAATTGTCCGCAGTATAGAAATACCTGTGATAAAAAAAATGAATGTTTCAATGAAGTCAGATAAATTGAAAAGTTGTAACTGGTGACTGGTTCTCTTTATGGGATATTTTGTGAAAGCAATAAAGAGTAACAATCCTATGTGGGGACTCTTCTGGACATTTTGTAGAAAGGCAACTCCTATCCTCATATTGATTGGTGGTTCCAAATAACTACTACAGTAGGGAACAGACACAAAAAGATACACTCCGCATCTTTCCCAATGAACTCTTCTGTTTTATTTGACGCAGTTGAAGGCTTTTATATGGAGACACAGAATTTAGAGTTAGGACCACAAAAAATGGGGTGCCTTGACAGGGCTTTGTGACTTACGCATGTATTTGCAAATGGGTGCAACTAAACCCCTGTTTTTAATGCATATGGTTGGATAGGTCAATTTGGTTGGTCGCTGACTGGTCGCTAAGGAGAGCTTGGAATTTTTTTGTGTCTTGTCGAAGGCTTTTATACACATGATTATGTAGGTATCACATTATTGTTACAATTGTACTTTTATGGTAACAAGGGGCGTAACATAGGCAGGCTAATTCTAATCAGGACGCGAAATAATGCAAACATTATTAGTGCCGTGTGCAATACATACAAAATAAAATACAATAATATACAGCATGTAAAAATTTCCTTTACAACCTCACCTCTTACAGTGTACAGTACAAGGTATGCATAGAACAGTTTGCAAGAATATAATATTTTAAGGTCAACCGGTGACTACAAACAATAGGCAGCAAAATCAACCATAATCATATTCCACATAGGGTAATAGAACTTCATGTGCAGGACCAAAGCTGGCCAGCAAGGTATAAAACTATGACCCAAGGATCAGGAAGGGTCAATGATTACCAGTGCAAAGGGTCATCGTGTCTCCATAATAGACACCCCTTGAAATGGACCATCTTGAGCATGTAATGCAGGTCTCAAGGGGCACAATCCCCATTGCAGAAAAATAAAAAGAGACATGCTGCTCGAGTATTCGGAAACAGATATGCGGGTCAAGGGATGGTAGTCCCGTAGTAAGAAACATGGGATGGCACTACAGGAAGAGGATTCGTGGATTCAGTGGTTATGAGTGGTGTAATGTGAGCGCCAACTATACAGAGAATGAGGTTGGGATATAGTGGAAATGGGAACAGGTAAAAGAGAAAGGCAATAAAAGAAAGGAGGGTAAATGACTGTAAAGGAGAAGGGATCCGTGCCCCCACCCCCGGGGGCTGCCAGGCATCACTCACACAGAAACATCATGCCGTGCGGCCTCCTGTAGTCTGTATGCGTCTGTACCAACAAAGTACAGACAAGGTCCCCAGGTGTCACAAAAGGACCCCTCCCTACCGTGATGAGTGGCTGTAAGGTCTTCCATGTCCATGTCGTGGATTCAGTGGTTATGAGTGGTGTAATGTGAGCGCCAACTATACAGAGAATGAGGTTGGGATATAGTGGAAATGGGAACAGGTAAAAGAGAAAGGCAATAAAAGAAAGGAGGGTAAATGACTGTAAAGGAGAAGGGATCCATGCCCCCACCCCCGGGGGCTGCCAGGCATCACTCACACAGAAACGTCATGCCGTGTGGCCTCCTGTAGATATGCATCTGTACCAACAAAGTACAGACAAGGTCCCCAGGTGTCACAAAAGGACCCCTCCCTACCGTGATGAGTGGCTGTAAGGTCTTCCATGTCCATGAGTTCATTTATTTTAGTATACCAGAGAGACCTCGTTGGCAGGTGTACCGATCTCCAACAGACAGGAATGCAGGCCCTGGCTGCATTCAGGAGTTGAATGGTCAGGGAGAATTTGTATTTCTTGATCGGCCTCTGCATGAGGTGGAGCAGGCATGCCGCTGGGTCGTCTGCCAGATCCACATTGGTCAGATGTATAATGGTGTCAGTCACTGTCTGCCAAAAGGGTTTGAGTTTTAGGCACATCCAAAAAATGTGCAGTATGGTGCCCCGTTCACCATTGCAGCGCCAGCATATATCTGGAACCTGCGGGAAATATTGATGGAGAGTTGTGGGCACCCTATACCATCTGTTCAGGATCTTGTACCCAGTTTCCTGAACTTTGAAGCTATGGAGGATTTTTGCGCAAAATACAAAATCTTCTCATTTTGGGAAGCCTGAGATTGTTGAGGTCAGATTCCCATTGGGAAAGAAACTGAGGGCAAAAATCAGATGCCGGGTGAAGCAAGGCCATGTAGAGAATAGAAAGGCCGTGACGGATTGGTTCTCCCCTCTGACAAATGGATTCCAACTTCGTGAGTTGCCGGGAAATACCCGGCTTGCGGTTGCAGTGATGCAGGAAATGTCTTAATTGAAAACTACACCAGAAGTCCAGGGGGATGGGGGGGGGGGGTCGGCAGCAGATGCAACCGCACTCGGAACTAGATTTCCATCATCCCCAAGAAAATCCCAAACACAAGTACCGCCACCCGAGACCAATCACTGGAACTGGGGGTTCTGGGAACCGGGAGGAATCTCAGGATTGCCGAGGACTGGAGTCATGGGAGATGGTAATGGCGAGACTGAGGTGCCAAGGAAGGCCTCTCTGGACACCTGGATCGTAGCTCCCAAGGTAGGACGGCGGAGGAGATCCCCTGGAGTCGGGGAAGCAATCCAGACAAAATGACTTTTCATTGTAAAAAAACTATTGATAAAAAATATTTACAGAGTAATTGGCTGCACACTCCTATGGCCAGAATGGCCTTCTAGCTTAATTGTGAACATGCTGACTTATTAGCATAGGTGATCACAGACAATTCTACATAAAATGGAAGACGTATAGAAGACAATAGGACTTCAACATGACTGAACTACTTTTCAAATCACATTAAATATATATATTTATAAATGTCTTAACAATCCACAAGTCACCTGGCTTTAGTTTATCAGATCCTTCCAAACGTTTAGGATCTGGAATTGGGGAGAAAACACATAAATGAGCTTGTAGACCAGAAACATTCTCTGTGAGATCTGAAAGGAGGCCTTCAGCTGCTGAGACAAATCCCCTTACGGCTTAATAAAAAAATATGTGAAGACATTGAGGCAATCGTTTTCTAGTTTCTTACTCTACTTTTTCCACTACATTGTAGATGGTAGGAGGTGTAAAATAAAACCTCAAAACTTTTTGTAAGGACTCTCTCATAAAAATAGTTCCTCTGTTACTCTCTAGCTTCTGGGACTCCGTACTTACAAACTACTTCTAAAAACACCTTTTACTGTGGCCTTTGCAGTAGTATTTGCCTCTGGCCATCCAGAAAACATGTCCATGCAGATAAAATGCATACTCATAAGATCCTGACTTGGGCATCTTGATATAACCTTTTGTAATCTCTGGAAGGGATGTTCAGCTTTTGGTAACACCTTTGGTAACAGGTAAAACAAGAAACGGTCATTATAAAAAACAACTATGGTGAACCCTGGCACTATCTCACACTCATTTACTAAGATAGCCATAACTGCCTTGACTTATGACACGGTCCATGGGTCAAGCTGCTTCCATGTGTGAGTTTTAATGTTAGTATTGCTACCTTAGTAAGAAGCTGGAAGGCTGAAGACAGCCAATCACTTAACCTAGCATGTTTGATTGGTTTACCTGCCGAAGTAAAAACAAACTTCTGGCCCTTCAAATGGAACCAAAAGCTCTGTAAATCTCTATCTGTATAAATGTAAAGTCTTTTCATAGCTCACAGGTATTGCTAAAGCATGGAGCTCTTCTTCTTGAGCTGGGGAAGAAGGATCCAATGACTCTGAATTAGGGATCGACCGATTATCGGCAAAGCCGATTATGGGAGGGCCGATATTCACTTTTCCCGATATATATCGGTATCGGCCCCGGAACCTGCCGATATTACCGATATTCCAAATATAGTCAAAATATAAAATGTATCAATTTATAAAATCACACCCAGCGCCTATGAAGTCCTAAACAATAAATAAATGTCCAGCAAATACTATATAAGTCCATCAATCTAATAATCATGAAATGAGAGAATAGTCCATAAATAGAGCACAATACATCATCACATTAGTAGCGCTAGACTCTGAATATCCACCAGCTCACTAGTACATTCACCCTACAATCAGTGAGTGAATCACAGTCCCAACATATGGTGAAAAATACTGTACTGGATAAACAGTAGAATGTTCCAGATAAGTGCTCCTTCCACCACACCACGCAGGGGCATTGCTAGGTGGGGAAAAGACCAGGGGCTTCAGCCCGAAGGTAAATTTCATATCCCCCTCTCACATTTTAAATTAGACCCTAACCCTAAGCCATAACCCTAACCATAACATTAACCCTAACCCTAACCCTAAGCCATAACACTAATCCTAATCCTCTAACCCTAACCCTCTAATCCTAACCCTAGCCCTAAAAATAACCCTAACCCTAATTCTAACCCTCTAAAGCTTTTGTGCTTTTCCACTGCGGTACCGCATGGTATAGGGTCGGAACGGTATAGGTTTGCTTTTCCACTGCATGGAACCGAACGGTACGGTACGGCTCTGAAAAAACAGTACCTACTCGATTGTGGTTCCAACAGGTACCAAACTGGTACCATATCCCACAATAATCCTTTGCATGCAGTCACTACTAGCCACTGATTGGTCAGAGAATCACACCCACCCCGTTGTTATCCCACCCACTTAACTTTAGTACTACTTTAGTGGAAAAACAAACCTATACCGTACCGTACCGAACCTTTCCGACACTATACCATGCGGTACCGGCAGTGGAAAAGCAAACCGGGCCAAGCAGGGCCGAGTAGAGCCGAGCCGGTACTAGCCGGTACTTGCAGTGGAAAAGTGCCATAACTCTAACCATAACCCTAACTGTAACACCCTAACCCTTACCCTAATCCTAAAACTCTAACCCTAACCCTAAGTATCTAACCCTATCCCTTACCCTTACCCTAAGCCTAACCCTAACCCTAAGTATCTCACCCTAACCCTATCCCCTAGCCCTAACCCTAACCCCCTAACCCTAACCCTCTAACCCTTACCCTTACCCTAATCCTAATGCTCTAACACTAACCCTAACAGTAAGAACCTAACCCTAAGTCCTAACCTTCTAACCATAACCCTAACCCTCTCACCTTAACCACTTAAGCCCCGGAAGATTTTACCCCCATTCCGACCAGGGGGTATTTTGCGATTCGGCACTGCGTGACTTTAACGGACAATTGCGCGGTCGTGCGACGCTGTACCTAAACGAATTTGGCGTCCTTTTTTTCCCACAAACAGAGCTTTCTTTTGGTGGTATTTGATCACCTGTGCGATTTTTTGATCACGCGCTATAAACAAAAAAAGAGCGTCAATTTTGCAAAAATAACAATATTTTTCACATTTTTTTATATGAAATTCCCCCCAAAAAAAATGTAAAAATCAAAATTTTTTAACATTTTCGGCCAATTTGTTTTCTGCTACCTATGTTTGGTAAAAAAAATCGCAAAAAGCGTATTTTGATTGGTTTGCGCAAAAGTTATCGCGTTTACTAACAAAGGGAAAGATTTTTGTCATTTTTGTTGGTTTTTTTTTAACGCGTAATGGCGGCGATCTGCGATTTTTTTGCGGTACTGCGACATTGCGGCGGACGGATCGGACCCTTGACTGACATTTTTGACACTTTTGGGGTTACCAGTGACATTTCTACAGTAATCAGTGCTATATATATGCACTGTTACTGTAAAAATACACTGGTAGTGAAGGGGTTAACTTTATTTGGGAGGGAGGGGCTGTGTGTGTCCCTAGGGGCGTGCTTTCTACTGTGATTGGCTGTGGCTTCAGCTGTAAGGACACTGATCAACGGATCTACATAGTAGATCCATGTGATCAGTGTCTTTGCAGCGAGGAGAATGACAGGCAGCTTGTTTACACAAGCTGCCTGACATTCTCCCTCTCCCCCGCCGATCGCCGAGTGACCGGCGGACATCGGGTCCGCTGGTCACACGCGCGGGGGGGTCCGTGACCACGCGGGAGCGGGAGCGCGCCTCCGGGGGCGCGCGCTCGCTCCCTAGACCCTCACAAGCAAGCAACGTAGCCCTACGTTAGTTTGCCTGTGAGGGGCTGACCGCCGACGTAGATAGTCGTGCGGCGGTCGGCAAGTGGTTAACCCTAACCCTCTTACCCTAACCCCCTAACCCTAACCCTCTAACCCTAACCCTAAAAATAACCCTAACCCTAATTCTAACCCTAACCCTGTAACCCTAATCCTAAACCTCTAAACCTAGCACTAATAAAACATTAACCCTAGCCGTAACCATAGCCCTAACCCTAATGCTAGGGTCTAACCCTTAGGGTCTAGCTCTAGGCCTGACCCTAAACCTAATGCTAACCCTAACCCTTAACCTTAACCCTAACCCTAACTCTAACCCCAAACCCTATCCAACCTTAAAACAAACCCTATCTAACCCTAACCCCCCTAACCCTAAATTCTACCCCTAACCCTCTAACCCTAACCCTCTAACCCTAAGCAGTAAAAATAACCCTAACCCTAGCCCTAACCCTAATTCTAACCCTAACTCTAACAATAGGTCTGACCCTTACCCTAATGCTAACCCTAAGCCATAACCCTAACCATAACCCCTAACCCCCTAAACCTAACCCTTAACCCTAACCCTAGGCCCTAACTCTAACCCCAAACCCTATCCAACCTTAAAACGTACCCTATCTAACCCTAACCCTAACTCCCTAACCCTAACTCTAACTGTAACCCTAAAACTATGTATCAAAACCGAACCCTAACCCTATGTATCTAACCCTAACCCTCTATATCTAACCCAAGCCCTAACCCTAACCTAACCCTCTAACCCTAACCCCCTAACGCTAACCCTAGGTATCTAAACCTAACCCTATGTATCTAACCCTAACCCTATGTAACTAACCCTAACCCTAAGTATCTAACCCTAACCCCAAACCCCCAATCCTAGCCCTAGACAAGCCCTAACCCAAACCTCACCCAACCCTAACCCTAACCATTAACCCCTAACCTTAACCCCTAACCCTAACCATTAACCCTAACCTTAACCTCAACCCTAACCCTAAACCCTAACCCTCTAACTCTAACCATAGCACTAACTGTAACACCCTAACCCTCTAACCCTAACCCTTACCCTAATCCTAAAACTCTAACCCTAACCCTAAGTGTCTAACCATAGCCCTAAGCCTAACCCTAAGTATCTAACCCTAACCCTTACCCTAAACCTAACCCTAAGTATCTCACCCAACCCTATCCCCTAGCCCTAACCCTAACCCTAAGCCTAACCCTAACCCGAAGTATCTAACCCTAACCCTATCCCCTAACCCTAACCCTAAGCCTAACCATAACCCTAACTCCCTAACCCTAAATTCTACCCCTAACCCTCTAACCCTAAGCACTAAAAATAACCCTAACCCAAACCCTAACCCTAATTCTAACCCTAACCCTGTAACCCTAATCCTAACCCTCTAAACCTAGCACTAAAAAAACCCTAACCCTAGCCATAACCATAGCCCTAACCCTAATGCTAATCCTAACTCTAACCCTAGCTCTAGGCCTGACCCTAACCCTAATGCTAACCCTAAGCCATAACCCTAACCCTAACACTAACCCTTAACCCTAACCTTTAACCCAAACCCTAAACCCTAACTCTAACCCCAAACCCTATCAAACCTTAAAACAAACTCTATCTAATTCTAACCCCCCTAACCCTAACCCTAACTCCCTAACCCTAAATTCTAACCCTAACCCTACCCCTAACCCTCTAACCCTAACCCTGTAATTCTAATCCTAACCCTCTAAACCTAGCACTAAAAAAACCCTAATCCTAGCCGTAACCATAGCCCTAACCCTAATGCTAATCCTAACTCTAACCCTAGCTCTAGGCCTGACTCTAACCCTAATGCTAACCCTAAGCCATAACCCTAACCCTTAACCCTAACCTTTAACCCAAACCCTAAACCCTAACCCTAACTCTAACCCCAAACCCTATCCAACCATAAAAAAACCCTATCTAACCCTAACCCCCTAACCCTAACCCTCTAACCCTAAATTCAAACCCTAACCCTCTAACCCTAAGCACTAAAAATAACCCTAACCCTAGCCCTAACCCTAATTCTAACCCTAACTCTAACCCTAGCCCTAGTTCTGACCCTAACAATATTGCTAACCCTAAGCCATAACCATAACCCCTAACCCTCTAAACCTAACCCTAGACCCTAACTCTAACCCCAAACCCTATCCAACCTTAAAACATACCCTATCTAACCCTAACCCCCAAACCCTAACCCTAACTCCTAACCCCTAACGTCATCCCTAACCCTAACCTTAACCCTCTATCCCTAACCCCCTAACCCATATCTAACTGTAACCCAAACACTATGTATCAAATCCAAACCCTTACCCTATGTATCTAACCCTAACCCTCTATATCTAACCCTAGCCCTAACCCTAACCTAACCCTCTAACCTTAACCCCCTAACGCTAACCCTAGGTATCTAAACCTAACCCTATGTATCTAACCCTAACCCTATGTAACTAACCCTAACCCTAAGTAAGTAACCCTAACACCTAACCCCCAATCCTAGCCCTAGACAAGCCCTAACCCTAACCCAAACCTCACCCAACCCTAACCCTAACCATTAACCCCTAACCTTAACCCCTAACCCTAACCACTAACCCTAACCTTAACCCCAACCCTAACACTAACCCTAAACCATAAACCTAACCCTCTAACCCTAACCCTCTAACTCTAACCATAGCACTAACTGTAACACCCTAACCCTCTAACCCTAACCCTTACCCTAATCCTAAAACTCTAACCCTAACCCTAAGTATCTAACCCTATCCCTAACCCTAACCCTTACCTTAGACCTAACCCTCTTACCCTAACCCTCTAACCCTAACCCTAAAAATAACCCTAACCCTAATTCTAACCCTAACCCTGTAACCCTAATCCTAACCCTCTAAACCTAGCACTAAAAAAACCCTAACCCTAGCCGTAACCATAGCCCTAACCCTAACGCTAATCCTAACTCTAACCCTAGCTCTAGGCCTGACCCTAACCCTAATGCTAACCCTAAGCCATTACCGTAACCCTTAACCCTAACCTTTAACCCAAACCCTAAACCCTAACCCTAACTCTAACCCCAAACCCTATCCAACCTTAAAACAAACCCTATCTAACCCTAACCCCCCTAACCCTAAATTCTAACCCTAACCCTACCCCTAACGCTCTAACCCTAACCCTCTAACCCTAAGCAGTAAAAATAACCCTAACCCTAGCCCTAACCCTAATTCTAAGCCTAACTCTAACAATAAGTCTGACCCTAACCCTAATGCTAACCCTAAGCCATAACCTTAACCATAACCCCTAACCCTCTTAACCTAACCCTTAACCCTAACCCTAGACCCTAACTCTAACCCCAAACCCTATCGAACCTTAAAACGTACCCTATCTAACCCTAACCCTAACTCCCTAACCCTAACTCCTAACCCCTAACCCATCCCTAACCCTAACCTTAACCCTCTATCCCTAACCCCCTAACCCGTATCTAACTGTAACCCTAACACTATGTATCAAAACCGAACACTAACCCTATGTATCTAACCCTAACCCTCTATATCTAACCCAAGCCCTAACCCTAACCTAACCCTCTAACCCTAACCCCCTAACGCTAACCCTAGGTATCTAAACCTAACCCTATGTATCTAACCCTAACCCTATGTAACTAACCCTAACCCTAAGTATCTAACACTAACCCCTAACCCCCAATCCTAGCCCTAGACAAGCCCTAACCCTAACCCAAACCTCACCCAACCCTAACCATTAACCCCTAACCCCTAACCTTAACCCCTAACCCTAACCATTAACCCTAACATTTACCTCAACCCTAACCCTAACACTAACTCTAACCCTAACCCTCTAACCCTAACCCTCTAACTCTAACCATAGCACTAACTGTAACATCCTAACCCTCTAACCCTAACCCTTACCCTAATCCTAAAACCCTAACCCTAAGTATCTAACCCTATCCCTAACCCTTACCCTTAAATTAAGCCTAACCCTAACCCTAAGTATCTCACCCTAACCCTATCCCCTAGCCCTAACCCTAACCGTAAGCCTAACCATAACCCTAAGTATCTAACCCTAACTCCCTAACCCTAAATTCTACCACTAACCCTACCCCTAACCCTCTAACCTTAAGCACTAAAAATAACCCTTACCCAAACCCTAACCCTAATTCTAACCCTAACCCTGTAACCCTAATCCTAACCCTCTAAACCTAGCACTAAAAAAACCCTAACCCTAGCCGTAACCATAGCCCTAACCCTAATGCTAACCCTAACTCTAACCCTAGCTCTAGGCCTGACTCTAACCCTAATGCTAACCCTAAGCCATAAACCTAACCCTAACCCTTAACCCTAACCTTTAACCCAAACCCTAACTCTAATCCCAAACCCTATCCAACCTTAAAACAAACCCTATCTAACCCTTACCCCCTAACCCTAAATTCAAACCCTAACCCTACCCCTAACCCTCTAACCCTAACCCTCTAACCCTAAGCACTAAAAATAACCCTAACCCTAGCCCTAACCCTAATTCTAACCCTAAGCCATAACCCTAACCCTAACCATAACCCCTAACCCTCTAAACCTAACCCTAGACCCTAACTCTAACCCCAAACCCTATCCAACTTTAAAACGTACCCTTTCTAACCCTAACCCCCAAACCCTAACTCCCTAACCCTAACTCCTAACCCCTAACTCCATCCCTTACCTTAACCCTCTATCCCTAACCCCCTAACCCATATCTAACTGTAACCCTAACACTATGTATCAAATCCAAACCCTTACCCTATGTATCTAACCCTAACCCTCTATATCTAACCCTAGCCCTAACCCTAACCTAACCCTCTAACCTTAACCCCCTAACGCTAACCCTAGGTATCTAAACTTAACCCTATGTATCTAACCCTAATCCTATGTAACTAACCCTAACCCTAAGTATCCAACCCTAACCCCTAACCCCCAATCCTAGCCCTAGACAAGCCCTAACCCTAACCCAAACCTCACCCAACCCTAACCCTAACCATTAACCCCTAACCTTAACCCCTAACCCTAACCACTAACCCTAACCTTAACCCCAACCCTAACACTAACCCTAACCCTAAACCATAACCCTGAGAAACTTAACATAAATAAATCCCCGGGACCGGATGGCTTGCACCCGAGGGTTCTTAATGAGCTCAGCCAGGTGATTGCCAGACCATTATTCTTGATCTTTAAAGATAGTTTACAGACGGGTATGGTGCCAGCTGATTGGAAAAAAGCCAACGTGGTACCAATATTTAAAAAGGGGCCGAGATATATCCCGGGTAACTATAGGCCGGTCAGCCTAACATCAGTAGTCTGCAAAATTTTGGAGGGGATGTTAAGGGACCACATACAAGACTTTAGTAATGAAAACGGTATTATAAGTAGAAATCAACATGGATTCATGAAAAATCGTTTGTGCCAAACCAATCTATTAACCTTCTACGATGAAGTGAGCTGCCACCTAGATAAAGGTAAGCCTATGGATGTGGTGTATCTGGATAAAGGAAGGCCTGTGGATGGGGTGTATCTGGATAAAGGAAGGCCTGTGGATGTGGTGTATCTGGATAAAGGAAGGTCTGTGGATGTGGTGTATCTGGATAAAGGAAGGTCTGTGGATGTGGTGTATCTGGATAAAGGAAGGCCTGTGGATGGGGTGTATCTGGATAAAGGAAGGCCTGTGGATGTGGTGTATCTGGACTTTGCAAAGGCCTTTGACACCGTTCCCCACAAACGCTTACTATACAAACTAAGGAAGGTAGGTATGGACCATAAGGTGAGTACCTGGATAGAGAACTGGCTCCAGGGGAGAGTACAGAGGGTGGTGATTAATGGGGAGTACTCGGATTGGGCGGGTGTGGAAAGTGGGGTCCCCCAGGGTTCTGTCCTGGGACCAATGCTGTTTAATTTATTCATAAATGATCTAGAGGAGGGGATATCTAGTACAATCTCAGTATTTGCAGATGATACTAAATTAGGCATGCCAATATCTTCTATGCAGGATGTGGAAACCTTGCAAGCGGACCTGAACAAAATAACGGGGTGGGCAACTACATGGCAGATGAGATTTAATGTTGAAAAATGTAAAGTAATGCACTTGGGGGCCAGAAACCAGAAAGCAAGCTACTCACTAGGGGGGGAACCTCTGGGTGAGTCTAGGATGGAAAAGGACTTGGGGGTACTGGTAGATAACAGGCTTGGAAGTGGCATGCAATGCCAAGCCGCCGCAAGCAAAGCCAACAGAATACTGGGATGTATAAAAAAGGGGATTCACTCCAGAAATAAAGAGATTATTCTCCCGCTCTACAAGACTCTGGTCCGGCCACATCTGGAGTATGCTGTCCAGTTCTGGGCACCGGTCCTCAGGAAGGATGTGCTGGAACTGGAGAAAGTCCAGAGAAGGGCAACAAAAATAATTAGGGGAATGGAGGACATCAGCTATGAGGAAAGACTACAAGCACTGAACTTATTCTCTCTGGAGAAGAGACGATTGAGGGGGGATATGATATCAATGTACAAATACTGTACTGGTGACCCTAGCATAAGGAACAAACTATTCAGAGAAAGGAGATACAATAAGACACGTGGCCACTCACTAAAACTTGAGGAAAGGCGGTTTAACCTTAAAGTGCGTAAGGGGTTCTTCACTGTAAGAGCGGTAAAGATGTGGAACTCTCTTCCACAAGCAGTCGTATCAGCAGGGAGCATTGATAGTTTCAAAAAACGATTAGATGGACACCTTAAAGACCACAACATACAGGGGTATACAATGTACGGTTAAAAGCAAACACACACATCATAGGTTGAACTGGATGGACTGATGTCTTTTTTCAACCTCACTAACTATGTAACTATGTAACTATGTAACCCTCTAACCCTAACCCTCTAACTCTAACCATAACACTAACTGTAACACCCTAACCCTAACCCTTACCCTAACCCTAATCCTAAAACTCTAACCCTAACCCTAAGTATCTAACTCTATCCCTTACCCCAACCCTAAGCCTAACCCTAACCCTAAGTATCTAACCCTAACCCTAAGTATCTAACCCTAACCACTAACCCCTAACCCCTAAGATTAACCCCTAACCCTAACCTTAACCCCAACACTAACTCTAACCCTAACTTTAACCCTAATCCTAGACCATAACCGTAACCCTCTAACCCTAACCCTCTAACTCTAACCATAACCCTAACTGTAACACCCTAACCCTCTAACCCTAACCCTTACCCTAACCCTAATCCTAACACTCTAACCCTAAACCTAATCCATAACCCTTACAATAACCCTAAGCATAACCCTAAGTATCTAACCCTAACCCCTAACCCTTACCCTTACCCTAAGCCTAACCCTAACCCTCTAACCCTAACCCTAATCTTAATGCTCCAACACTAACCCTAACCATAAGTATCTAACCTTAACCCTAAGCCCTAACCCTCTCACCTTAACCCTAACCCTCTCACCTTAACCCTAACCCTCTAACCCTAACTCCCTAACCCTAACCCTCTAATCCTAACCCTAGCCCTAAAAATAACCCTAACCCTAATTCTAACCCTAACCCTCTAACCCTAACCCTCTAAACCTAGCACTAAAAAAACCCTAACCCTAGCCGTAACCATAGCCCTAACTCTAATGCTAATCCTAACTCTAACCCTAGCTCTAGGCCTGACCCTAACCCTAATGCTAACCCTAAGCCATAACCCTAACACTAACCCTAACCCTAAGCCATAACACTAACCCTAACCCTTAACCCTAACCTTTAACCCAAACCATAAACCCTAACCCTAACTCTAACCCCAAACCCTATCCAACCTTAAAACAAACCCTATCTAACCCTAACCCCCTAACCCTAACTCTAACACCCTAACCCTAAATTCTAACCCTAACCCTACCCCTAACCCTCTAACCCTAACCCTCTAACCCTAAGCACTAAAAATAGCCTTAACCCTAGCCCTAACCCTAATTCTAACCCTAACTCTAACCCTAGCCCTAGGTCTGACCCTAACCCTAAAGCTAACCCTAAGCCATAACCCTAACCCTTAACCCTAACCCTCTAACCCTAACCCTAACCATAACCCCTAACCCTCTAACCCTAACCCTTAACCCTAACCCTAGACTCTAACTCTATCACCAAACCCTATCCAACCTTAAAACATACCTTATCTAACCCTAACCCTATCTAACCCTAACCCCCTAACCCTAACTCCCTAACCCTCTAACCCTAACTCTAACCCTATCCCTCTAACCCTAACCATAACCCTAACCTTAACTCTCTAACCCTAACCCTCACCCTCTAACCCTCTAACGCTAACCCTAATCCTAACAACGTAACCCTAACCAAAACCCAAACCTCACCCAACCCTAACCCTAACCCCAATCCCCTAACCATAACCCTAAGCACTAACCCCTAAACCTAACACAAATGCCTAACCCTAACTCCTAACCCCTAGCCCCATCCCTAACCTTAACCCTCTATCCCTAACCCCCTAACCCATATCTAACTGTAACCCTAAAACTATGTATCAAATCCAAACCCTAACCCTATGTATCTAACCCTAACCCTATGTATCTAACCCTGACCCTAAGTATCTAACCCTAACCCCTAACCCCCAATCCTAGCCCTAGACAAGCACTAACCCTAACCCAAACCTCACCCAACCCTAACCCTAGCCACTAACCCCTAACCTTAACCCCTAACCCTAACCACTAACCCTAACCTTAACCTCAACCCTAACCCTAACACTAACTCTAACCCTAAACCATAACCATAACCTTCTAACCCTAACCCTCTAACTCTAACCATAACACTAACTGTAACACCCTAACCCTCTAATCCTAACCCTTACCCTAACCCTTACCCTAACCCTAATCCTAAAACTCAAACCCTAACCCTAAGTATCTAACCCTATCCCTTACCGTAACCCTAAGCCTAAACCTAACCCTAAGTATCTAACCCTAACCCTAACCCTTACCCTAAGCCTAACCCTAAATCTAAGTATCTCACCCTAACCCTATCCCCTAGCCCTAACCCTAACCCTCTAACCCTTACCGTTACCCTTACCCTAATCTTAATGCTCTAACACTAACCCTAACCATAAGAATCTAACCCTAACCATCTAACCATAACCTTAACCCTCTCACCTTAACCCTAACCCTCTTACCCTAACCCCCTAACCCTAACCCTCTAACCCTAACCCTAGCCCTAAAAATAACCCTAACCCTAACCTTAACCCTGTAACCCTAATCCTAACCCTCTAAACCTAGCACTAAAAAAACCCTAACCCTAGCCGTAACCATAGCCCTAACCCTAATGCTAATCCTAACTCTAACCCTAGCTCTAGGCCTGACCCTAACCGTAATGCTAACCCTAATCCATAACCCTAACCCTTAACCCTAACCTTTAACCCAAACCCTAAACCCTAACCCCAAACCCGATCCAAACTTAAAAAAACCCTATCTAACCCTAACTCCCTAACCCTAAATTCTAACCCTAACCCTACCCCTAACCCTCTAACCCTAACCCTCTAACCCTAAGCACTAAAAATAACCCTAACCCTAGCCCTAACCCTAATTCTAACCCTAACTCTAACCCTAGCCCTAGGTCTGACCCTAACCCTAAGCCATAACCCTAACCATAACCCCTAGCTCTCTAAACCTAACCCTAACCCTAGACCCTAACTCTAACCTCAAACCCTATCCAACCTTAAAACGTACCCTATCTAACCCTAACCCCCTAACCCTAACCCCCTAACCCTAACTCCTAACCCCTAACCCCATCCCTAACCCTAACCTTAACCCTCTATCCCTAACCCCCTAACACATATCTAACTGTAACCCTAACATTATGTATCAAATCTGAACCCTAACCCTATGTATCTAACCCTAACCCTCTAAATCTAACCCAAGCCCTAACCCTAACCTAACCCTCTAACCCTAACCCCCTAACGCTAACCCTAGGTAGCTAAACCTAACGCTATGTATCTAACCCTAACCCTATGTAACTAACCCTAACCCTAAGTATCTAACCATAACCCCTAACCCCCAATCCTAGCCATAGACAAGCCGAAACCCTAACCCAAACCTCACCCAACCCTAAACCTAACCATTAACCCCTAACCCTAACCACTAACCCTAACCTTAACCCCAACCCTAACCCTAACACTAACTGCAACCCTAACCCTAAACCATAACCCTCTAACCCTAACCCTCTAACTCTAACCATAACACTAACTGTAACACCCTAACCCTCTAACCCTAACCCTTACCCTAACCCAAATCCTAAAACTCTAACCCTAAGTATCTAACCCTATCCCTAAACCTAACCCTTACCCTAAGCATCTCACCCTAACCCTATCCCCTAGCCCTAACCCTAAGCCTAACCCTAAGTATCTAACCCTAACCCTAACCCCTAACCCTTACCCTAAACCTAACCCTAAGTATCTCACCCTAACCCTATCCCCTAGCCCTAACCCTAACCCTTAACCCTAACCTTTAACCCAAGCCCTAAACCCTAACCCTATCTCTAACCCCAAACCCTATCCAACCTTAAAACAAACCCTATCTAACCCTCACCTCCTAACCCTAACTCCCTAACCCTAAATTCTAACCCTACCCCTAACCCTCTAACCCTAACCCTCTAACCCTAAGCACTAAAAATAACCCTAACCCTAGCCCTAACCCTAACTCTAACCCTAGCCCTAGGTCTGACCCTAACCCTGATGCTAACCCTAAGCCATAACCCTAACCATAACCCCTAACCCTCTAAACCTAACCCTTAACCCTAACTCTAACCCCAAACCCTATCCAACCTTAAAACGTACCCTATCTAACCCTAACCCCCTAACCCTAACCCCTAACCTTAACCCTAACACTGTGTATCAAATCCTAACCCTAACCCTATGTATCTAACCCTAACCCTCTATATCTAACCCTAGCCCTAACCCCCTAACTCTAACCCTAGGTATCTAAACCTAACCCTATGTATCTAACCCTAACCCTATGTAACTAACCCTAACCCTAAGTATCTAACCCCTAACCCCCAATCCTAGCCCTAGACAAGCCCTAACCCAAACCTCACCCAACCCTAACCATTAACCCCTAACCCCTAACCTTAACCCCTAACCCTAACCACTAACCCTAACCTTAACCCTAAAACTAACTCTAACTCTAACCCTAACCCTAAACCATAACCCTAACCCTCTAACCCTAAGCCTCTAACTCTAACCATAACCCTAACTGTAACACCCTAACCCTCTAACCCTCAAACCCTAACCCTTACCCTAACCCTAAAACTCTAACCCTAACCCTAAGTATCTAACCCTATCCCTAACCCTAACCCTTACCCTTACCCTAAGCCTAACCCTAACCATAAGTATCTAACACTAACCCTAACCCTTAACCCTTACCCTTACCCTAAACCTAACCCTAACCCTAAGTATCTCACCCTAACCCTATCCCCTAGCCCTAACCCTCTAACCCTAACCCTCTAACCCTAACCCTTGACGTTACCCTTACCCTAACCCTAATGCTCTAACACTAACCCTAACCGTAAGTATCTAACCCTAACTCTAAGCCCTAACCTCTAACCATAACCCTAACCCTCTCACCTTAACCCTAACCCTCTAACGCTAACCCCCTAACCCTAACCCTCTAACCCTAGCCCTAGAAATAACCCTAACCCTAATTCTAACCCTAACCCTGTAACCCTAATCCTAACCCTCTAAATCTAGCACTAAAAAAACCCTAACCCTAGCCCTAACCCTAATGCTAATCCTAACTCTAACCCTAGCTCTAGGCCTGACCCTAACCCTAACGCTAACCTTAAGCCATAACCCTAACACTAACCCTTAACCCTAACCTTTAACCCAAACCCTGAACCCTAACTCTGACCCCAACCCCTATCCAACCTTAAAACAAACCCTTTCTAACCCTAACCCCCCTAACTCTAACCCTAAATCCCTAACCCTGAATTCTAACCCTAACCCTACCCCTAACCCTCTAACCCTAAGGACTAAAATAACCCTAACCCTACCCTAACCCTAGATCTAACCCTAATTCTAACCCTAACCCTAGCCCTAGGTCTGACCCTAACCCTAAGTATCTCACCCTAACCCTATCCCCTAGCCCTAACCCTAACCCCCTAACCCTAACCCTCTAACCCTTACTGTTACCCTTACCCTAATCCTAATGCTCTAACACTAACCCTAACAGTAAGAACCTAACCCTAAGTCCTAACCTTCTAACCATAACCCTAACCCTCTCACCTTAACCCTAACCCTCTTACCCTAACCCCCTAACTCAAACCCTCTAACCCTAACCCTAGCCCTAATTCTAACCCTAACCCTAATTCTAACCCTAACCCTGTAACCCTAATCCTAACCCTCTAAACCTAGCACTAAAAAAACATTAACCCTAGCCGTAACCATAGACCTAACCCTAATGCTAATCCTAACTCTAACCCTAGCTCTAGGCCTGACCCTAAACCTAATGCTAACCCTAAGCCATAACCCTAACCCTTAACCCTAACCTTTAACCCAAACCCTAAACCCTAACCCTAACTCTAACCCCAAACCCTATCCAACCTTAAAACAAACCCTATCTAACCCTAACCCCCCTAACCCTAAATTCTAACTCTACCCCTAACCCTCTAACCCTAACCCTCTAACCCTAACCCTCTAACCCTAAGCAGTAAAAATAACCCTAACCCAGCCCTAACCCTAATTCTAACCCTAACTCTAACAATAGGTCTGACCCTAACCCTAAAGCTAACCCTAAGCCATAACCCTAACCATAACCCCTAACCCTCTAACCCTAACCTTTAACCCTAACCCTAGACCCTAACTCTAACCCCAAACCCTATCCAACCTTAAAACATACCCTATCTAACCCTAATTCCCTTACTCTAACCCTCTAACCCTAACCCCTAACGCTATCCCTCTAACCCTAACCCTAACCCTCTAACCATAACCCTAACCTTAACTCTCTAACCCTAACCCACACCCTCTAACCAAAACCCTCTAACCCTAACCTTTATCCTAACACCGTAACCCTAAGCCTAACCATAACCCAAACCTCACCCAACCCTAACCCTAACCCCAATTCCCTAACCCCTAACTCTAAGCACTAACCCCTAACCCAAATGCCTAACCCTAACCCCTAACCCTAACTGCTAGCCCCTTACCCCATCCCTAACCCTAACCTTAACTCTTTATCCCTAACCCCCTAACCCATATCTAACTGTTACCCTAACACTATGTATCAAATCCAAAACCTATGTATCTAACCCAAACCCTCTATATCTGACCCTAGCCCTAACCCTAACCTAACCCTCTAACGCTAACCCTAGGTATCTAACCCTAACCCTATGTATCTAACCCTAAGTATCTAACCCTAACCCCTAACCCCCAATGCAAGCCATAGACAAGCCCTAACCCAAACCTCACCCAACCCTAACCCTAACCACTAAACCCTAACCTTAACCCCTAACCCTAACCACTAACCCTAACCCCAACCCTAACTCTAACACTAACTCTAACCCTAAACCAGAACCCTAATCCTCTAACCCTAACCCTCTAACTCTAACCATAGCCCTAATTGTAACACCCTAACCCTCTAACCCTAACCCTTACCCTAACCCTAATCCTAACACTCTAACCCTAACCCTAAGTATCTAACCCTATCCCTAACCCTAATCCCTAACCCTTATCCTTACCCTAAGCCTAACCATAACCCTAAGTATCTAACCCTAACCCCTAACCCTTACCCAAAGCCTACCCCTAACCCTAAGTGTCTAACCCTAACCCTATCCCCTAGCCCTAAACCTAACCCTCTAACCTTAACCCTAACCCTCTAATCCTAACCCTAACCCTAACCCTTACCCTAACCCTAATCCTAATGCTCTAACCCTAACCCTAACCGTAAGTATCAAACCCTAACCCTAAGCCCTAACCCTCTAACCATAACCCTCTCACCTTAACCCTCTAACCCTAACCCCTAACCCTCTAACCCTAGCCCTAAAAATAACCCTAACCCTAATTCTAACCCTAACCCTCACCCTCTAAACCTAGCACTAAATAAAACCCTAACCCTAGCCGTAACCATAGCCCTAACCCTAATGCTAATCCTAACTCTAACCTTAGCTCTAGGCCTGACCTTAACCCTAATGCTAACCCTAAGCCATAACCCTAACACTAACCCTTAACCCTAACCTTTAACCCAAACCCTAAACCCTAACCCTAACTCTAACCCCAAACCCTATCAAACCTTAAAACAAACTCTATCTAACCCTAACCCCCCTAACCCTAACTCCCTAACCCTAAATTCTAACCCTACCCCTAACCCTCTAACCCTAAGCACTAAAAATAACCCTAACCCTTGCCCTAACCCTAGCCCTAACCCTAATTCTAACCCTAACTCTAACCCTAGCCCTAGGTCTGACCCTAACCCTAACGCTAACCCTAAGTCATAACCCTAACCCTAACCATAACCCCTAACCCTCTAACCCTAACCCTTAACCCTAGACCCTAACTCTAACCCCAAACCCTATCCAACCTTTAAACATACCCTATCTAACCCTAACCCCCTAACCCTAACCCCCTAACCCCTAACCCTATCCCTCTAACCCTAACCCTAACTCTAATCCTAACCCTCTAACCCCAACCATAACCCTAACCTTAACCCTCTAACCCTAACCCTCACAATCTAACCCTAACCACTAACCCTAACCCCAACCCTAACTCTAACACTAACTCTAACCCTAACCCAGAACCCTAATCCTCTAACCCTAACCCTCTAACTCTAACCATAACCCTAATTGTAACACCCTAACCATCAAACCCTAACCCTTACCCTAACCCTAATCCTAACAATCTAACCCTAACCCTAAGTATCTAACCCTATCCCTAACCCTAATCCCTAACCCTTATCCTTACCCTAACCCTAAGCCTAACCATAACCCTAAGTATCTAACCCTAACCCTAACCCCTAACCCTTACCCAAAGCCTACCCCTAACCCTAAGTGTCTAACCCTAACCCTATCCCCTAGCCCTAAACCTAACCCTCTAACCTTAACCCTAACCCTCTAATCCTAACCCTAACCCTTACCCTAACCCAAACCCTAATGCTCTAACCCTAACCCTAACCGTAAGTATCAAACCCTAACCCTAAGCCCTAACCCTCTAACCATAACCATAACCCTCTCACCTTAACCCTCTAACCCTAGCCCCTAACCCTCTAACCCTAACCCTAGCCCTAAAAATAACCCTAACCCTAATTCTAACCCTAACCCTGTAACCCTAACCCTCACCCTCTAAACCTAGCACTAAATAAAACCCTAACCCTAGCCGTAACCATAGCCCTAACCCTAATGCTAATCCTAACTCTAACCTTAGCTCTAGGCCTGACCTTAACCCTAATGCTAACCCTAAGCCATAACCCTAACCCTTAACCCTAACCTTTAACCCAAACCCTAAACCCTAACCCTAACTCTAACCCCAAACCCTATCAAACCTTAAAACAAACTCTATCTAACCCTAACCCCCCTAACCCTAACTCCCTAACCCTAAATTCTAACCCTAACCCTACCCCTAACCCTCTAACCCTAACCCTCTAACCCTAAGCACTAAAAATAACCCTAACCCTTGCCCTAACCCTAGCCCTAACCCTAATTCTAACCCTAACTCTAACCCTAGCCCTAGGTCTGACCCTAACCCTAACGCTAACCCTAAGCCATAACCCTAACCCAAACCATAACCCCTAACCCTAACCCTTAACCCTAGACCCTAACTCTAACCCCAAACCCTATCCAACCTTAAAACATACCCTATCTAACCCTAACACCCTAACCCCCTAACCCTAACCCTCTAACCCTAACCCTAACTCTAATCCTAACCCTCTAACCCCAACCATAACCCTAACCTTAACCCTCTAACCCTAACCCTCACAATCTAACCATAACCATCTAACCCTAACCCTCTAACCCTAATCCTAACACCATAACTCTAAGCCTAACCATAACCCAAACCTCACTCAACCCTAACCCCAATCCCCTAACCCTAACCCCTAACCCTAAGCACTAACCCCTAACCCTAACCCAAACGCCTAACCCTAAACCCTAACCCTAACTCCTAACCCCTAACCACATCCTTAACCCTCTATCCCTAACCCCCTAACCCATATCTAACTGTAACCCTAACATTATGTATCAAATCCGAACCCTAACCCTATGTATCTAACCCTAACCCTCTATATCTAACCCTATCCCTAACACCTAACCCTTACCATAACCCTAAGCCTAACCCCAACCCTAAGTATCTAACCCTAACCCTAACCCCTAACCCTTAGCCGAAGCCTAAACCTAACCCTAAGTATCTCACATTAACCCTATCACCTAGCCCTAACCCTAACCCTCTAACCCTAACTCTTACCCATAACCTTACCCCAACCCTAAATCTAATGCTCTAACACTCACCCTAACTGTAAGTATCTAACCCTAACCCTAAGCCCTAACCCTCTAACCTTAACCCTAACCCTCTAATCCTAACCCCTAAACTTAACCCCTAACCCTAACCACTAACCCTAACGTCAACCCTAACCCTAACGCTAACTCTAACCCTAAACCATAACCCTAACCCTCTAACCCTAGCCCTCTAACTCTAACCATAACCCTAACTGTAACACCCTAACCCTCTAACCCTAACCCTTACCATAACCCTAATCCTAACACTCTAACCCTAACCCTAAGTATCTAACCCTAACCCTAACCCTTATCCTTACACTAACCCTAAATATCTAACCCTAACCCCTAACCCTTACCCAAAGCCTAACCCTAACCCTAAGTATCTCACCCTAACCCTATCCCCTAGCCCTAAACCTAACCCTAACCTTTTAAACTTAACTCTAACCCTCTAATCCTAACCCTAACCCTTACCCTAACCATAATCCTAATGCTCTAACCCTAACCTTAACCGTAAGTATCAAACCCTAACCCTAAGCCCTAACCCTCTCACCTTCACCCTAACCCTCTAACCCCAACCCCTAACCCTCTAACCCTAACCCCTAACCCTAACCCTAATTCTAACCCTAACCCTCTAACCCTAACCCTCTAAACCTAGCACTAAAAAAACGTAACCCTAGCCATAACCATAGCCCTAACCCTAACCCTAATGCTAATCCTAACTCTAACTCTAGCTCTAGGCCTTACCCTAAGCCTAACCCTAACCCCTAACCCTTACCCAAAGCCTAACCCTAACCCTAACCCTTACCCTAAAACTCTAACCCTAAGTATCTAAAGCTATCCCTAACCCTTACCCTTACCCTAAGCCTAACCCTAACCATAAGTATCTAACACTAACCCTAACCCCTAACCCTTACCCTTACCCTAAACCTAACCCTAAGTATCTCACCCTAACCCTATCCCCTAGCCCTAACCCTCTAACCCGAACCCTCTAACCCTAACTCTTGACGTTACCCTTACCCTAACCCTAATGCTCTAACACTAACACTAACCCTAACCGTAAGTATCTAACCCTAACTCTAAGCCCTAACCCTCTAACCATAACCCTAACCCTCTCACCTTAACCCTAACCCTCTAACGCTAACCCCCTAACCCTCTAACCCTAGCCCTAGAAATAACCCTAACCCTAATTCTAACCCTAACCCTGTAACCCTAATCCTAACCCTCTAAATCTAGCACTAAAAAAACGCTAACCCTAGCCGTAACCATAGCCCTAACCCTAATGCTAATCCTAACTCTAACCCTAGGTCTAGGCCTGACCCTAACCCTAACGCTAACCCTAAGCCATAACCCTAACACTAACCCTAACCCTTAACCCTAACCTTTAACCCAAACCCTGAACCCTAACTCTGACCCCAACCCCTATCCAACCTTAAAACAAACCCTTTCTAACCCTAACCCCCCTAACTCTAACCCTAAATCCCTAACCCTAAATTCTAACCCTAACCCTACCCCTTACCCTCTAACCCTAAGGACTAAAATAACCCTAACCCTACCCTAACCCTAGCCCTAACCCTACCTCTAACCCTAGCCCTAGGTCTGACCCTAACCCTAACGCTAACCCTAAGCCATAACCCTAACCATAACCCCTAACCCTCTAACCCTAACCCTAGACCCTAACTCTAACCCCAAACCCTATCCAACCTTAAAACATACCCTATCTAACCCTAACTCCCTTACTCTAACCCTCTAACCCTAACCCCTAACGCTATCCCTCTAACCCTAACCCTCTAACCCTAACCATAACCCTAACCTTAACTCTCTAACCCTAACCCACACCCTCTAACCAAAACCCTCTAACCCTAACCTTTATCCTAACATCGTAACCCTAAGCCTAACCATAACCCAAACCTCACCCAACCCTAAACCTAACCCCAATTCCCTAACCCCTAACTCTAAGCACTAACCCCTAACCCTAACCCAAATGCCCAACCCTAACCCCTAACCCTAACTGCTAGCCCCTTACCCCATCCCTAACCCTAACCTTAACTCTTTATCCCTAACCCCCTAACCCATATCTAACTGTTATTCTAACACTATGTATCAAATCCAAAACCTATGTATCTAACCCAAACCCTCTATATCTGACTCTAGCCCTAACCCTAACCTGACCCTCTAACCCTAACCCCCTAACGCTAACCCTAGGTTTCTAACCCTAACCCTATGTATCTAACCCTAAGTATCTAACCCTAACCCCTAACCCCCAATGCAAGCCATAGACAAGCCCTAACCCAAACCTCACCCAACCCTAACCCTAACCACTAAACCCTAACCTTAACCCCTAACCCTAACCACTAACCTTAACCCCAACCCTAACTCTAACACTAACTCTAACCCTAAACCAGAACCCTAATCCTCTAACCCTAACCCTCTAACTCTAACCATAACCCTAATTGTAACACCCTAACCCTCTAACCCTAACCCTTACCCTAACCCTAATCCTAACAATCTAACCCTAACCCTAAGTATCTAACCCTATCCCTAACCCTAATCCCTAACCCTTATCCTTACCCTAACCCTAAGCCTAACCATAACCCTAAGTATCTAACCCTAACCCCTAACCCTTACCCAAAGCCTAACCCTAACCCTAAGTATCTAACCCTAACCCTATCCCCTAGCCCTAAACGTAACCCTCTAACCTTAACCCTAACCCTCTAATCCTAACCCTTACCCTAACCCTAATGCTCTAACCCTAACCCTAACCGCAAGTATCAAACCCTAACCCTAAGCCCTAACCCTCTAACCATAACCCTAACCCTCTCACCTTAACCCTAACCCTCTAACCCTAACCCTAGCCCTAAAAATAACCCTAACCCTAATTCTAACCCTAACCCTGTAACCCTAACCCTCACCCTTTAAACCTAGCACTAAAGAAAACCCTAACCCTAGCCGTAACCATAGCCCTAACCCTAATGCTAATCCTAACTCTAACCTTAGCTCTAGGCCTGACCTTAACCCTAATGCTAACCCTAAGCCATAACCCTAACACTAACTCTTAACCCTAACCTTTAACCCAAACCCTAAACCCTAACCCTAACCCCAAACCCAATCAAACCTTAAAACAAACTCTATCTAACCCTAACCCCCCTAACCCTAACTCCCTAACCCTAAATTCTAACCCTTACCCTACCCCTAACCCTCTAACCCTAACCCTCTAACCCTAAGCACTAAAAATAACCCTAACCCTTGCCCTAACCCTAGCCCTAATTCTAACCCTAACTCTAACCCTAGGCCTAGGTCTGACCCTAACCCTAACCCTAAGCCATAACCCTAACCCTAACCATAACCCCTAACCCTACCCCTTAACCCTAGACCCTATTTCTAACCCCAAACCCTATCCAACCTTAAAACATACCCTATCTAACCCTAACCCCCTAACCCTAACTCCCTAACCCTAACCCCCTAACCCCTAACCCTATCCCTCTAACCCTAACTCTAATCCTAACCCTCTAACCCCAACCATAACCCTAACCTTAACCCTCTAACCCTAACCCTCACCCTCTAACCATAACCCTCTAACCCTAACCCTCTAACCCTAATCTTAACACCATAACTCTAAGCCTAACCATAACCCAAACCTCACTCAACCCTAACCCCAATCCCCTAACCCTAACCCCTAACCCTAAGCACTAACCCCTAACCCTAACCCAAACGCCTAACCCTAACCCCTAACCCTAACTCCTAACCCCTAACCACATCCTTATCCTTAACCCTCTATCCCTAACCCCCTAACCCATATCTAACTGTAACCCTAACACTATGTATCAAATCCGAACCCTAACCCTATGTATCTAACCCTAACCCTCTATATCTAACCCTAGCCCTAACCTTAACCTAACCCTCTAACCCTAACCCCCTAACGCTAACCCTAGGTATCTAAACCAAACCCTATGTATCTAACCCTAACCCTATGTAACTAACCCTAACCCTAAGTATCTAACCCTAACTCTAACCCCTAACCCTCAATCCTAGCCCTAGACAAGCCCTAACCCTCAACCAAACCTCACCCAGCCCTAACCACTAACCCATAACCTTAACCCATAACCCTAACCACTAACAATAACCTTAACCCCAACCCTAACACTAACTCTAACCCTAACCCTAAACCCTAACCCTCTAACCCTAACCCACTAACCATAACCCTAACTGCAACACCCTAACCCTCTAATCCTAACCCTAACCCATACCCTAATCCTAACACTCTAACCCTAAGTATCTAACCCTATCCCTAACCCTAACACCTAACCCTTACCCTAACCCCAACCCTAAGTATCTAACCCCTAACCCTTAGCCGAACCCTAACCCTAACCCTAAGTATCTCACATTAACCCTATCACCTAGCCCTAACCCTAACCCTCTAACCCTAACCCTTACCCATAACCTTACCCCAACCCTAAATCTAATGCTCTAACACTAACCCTAACTGTAAGTATCTAACCCTAACCCTAAGCCCTAACCCTCTAACCTTAACCCTATAATCCTAACCCCTAACCTTAACCCCTAACCCTAACCACTAACCCTAACCTCAACCCCAACCCTAACACTAACTCTAACCCTAAACCATAACCCTAACCCTCTAACCCTAGCCCTCTAACTCTAACCATAACCCTAACTGTAACACCCTAACCCTCTAACCCTAACCCTTACCATAACCCTAATCCTAACACTCTAACCCTAACCCTAAGTATCTAACCCTAACCCTAATCCCTAACCCTTATCCTTACCCTAACCCTAAGCCTAACCCTAAATATCTAACCCTAACCCCTAACCCTTACCCTTACCAAAAGCCTAACCCTAACCCTAAGTATCTCACCCAAACCCTATCCCCTAGCCCTAAACCTAACCCTAACCTTTTAAACTTAACTCTAACCCTCTAATCCTAACCCTAACCCTTACCCTAACCATAATCCTAATGCTCTAACCCTAACCTTAACCGTTAGTATCAAACCCTAACCCTAAGCCCTAACCCTCTAACCATAACCATAACCCTAACCCTCTAACCCTAACCCTAATTCTAACCCTAACCCTCTAACCCTAACCCTCTAAACCTAGCACTAAAAAAAAACGTAACCCTAGCCATAACCATAGCCCTAACCCTAATGCTAATCCTAACTCTAACCCTAGCTCTAGGCCTTACCCTAACCCTAAGCCATAACCCTAACACTAACCCTTAACCCTAACCTTTTACCCAAACCCTAACTCTAACCCCAAACCCTATCCAACCTTAAAACAAACCCTATCTAACCCTAACCCCCCTAACCCTAAATTCTAACCCTAACCTTACCCCTAACATTGACTGGGAAGAGGGGACTGCACACTCACAGAAGGCCCGCCTATTCACGGAAACCTTACTGGATAATTACATGTCACAGTTGGTGGATTCCCCTACCAGAGAAAACGCAGTCCTGGATCTATTGCTCACTAATGACCCAGACATAATCTCGGAGGTAGGAGTCCAGGACAACCTGGGATCTAGCGATCACAGGATGATCACATTTAGTGTAAATAACAATATAACAAGGCAAGTGGGGAACATAAGAACCCTAAACTTCAGAAGGGCAAACTTTCCAAAATTGTACTCAATGATGGAAAGGGTAAACTGGGACCAAACCCTGGGATCCCTGACCACAGAGGAAAAATGGGAATGCTTTAGGAACATATTAGGCAAAGGCATCTTGCAGTGCATTCCTATGGGAAATAAATTTAGAAGAGACAAAGCCAAACCTGGCTGGCTAAACTGTAGCGTCAAAAAACTTATTAGGGGGAAAAAATTGGCCTTCAAGAAGTATAAATCAGAGGGCACAGTATCGGCTTTCGAGCAATACAAGGAGGCAAATAAGAAAAGTAAACAAGAAATCAAGATGGCTAAAATCAACTTTGAGAGACAAATAGCAGAGGATAGTAAAAAAAACCCAAAGAAATTCTTTAAATATATCAACAGCAAAAAAACTAAGGCAGAGCATATTGCACACATAATTAACAATGATGGGAGGATGGTTACAGAGGACACTGAAAAAGCAACCGTGCTGAATGCTTTTCTCTCGTCAGACTTTACACAGGAAAAGGAGGGGTACACTGACCATGACTGTATGGTTAGTAGTAATACACAGGACTTGCCACCATGGCTAACAGAGGGGGAAATCAGGGAAAGGCTGGATAAACTTAACACAAACAAATCACCAGGACCGGATGGCATACATCCAAGAGTACTCAAGGAACTCAGTAAAGTTATATCGAGACCACTGTTCCTGATCTTTGCTGACAGTATTAGGACAGGAGATGTACCAGGGGATTGGAAGAAAGCTAACGTGATTCCAATATTCAAAAAGGGCCAGAGGCATATCCCGGGAAATTATAGGCCTGTCAGTTTGACATCAGTAGTATGTAAACTTCTGGAGGGGATGATAAGGGACTATATCGTAGAGTTTGCTAAGGACAACAACATCATCAGCAGTAATCAGCACGGGTTTACAAATGGGCGTTCTTGTCAAACCAATCTCCTAACATTCTACGAGGAGGTGAGCTGTGAGCTAGATAGGGGGAGACCAGTGGATGTGGTGTACTTGGATTTCGCTAAGGCGTTTGATACAGTTCCCCACAAGCGCTTAATTTATAAAATAAGGTCTGCAGGTTTCGATAGCAGGGTTTGCTCTTGGATACGGAACTGGCTAAAAAGGCGTGTCCAAAGGGTAGTAATAAACAGCGCATACTCAGACTGGTCTGAGGTGGTAAGCGGGGTCCCCCAAGGCTCAGTCCTGGGACCAACCTTGTTCAATTTATTCATAAACAGCATTGAGGTCGGGATCAGTAGTTCGATATCAGTTTTTGCAGATGACACAAAATTGGGCAGGGCAATAACTTAACAACATGAAGCAGATATCCTACAGAATGACCTGGACAAAATAACAGAGTGGGCAACGACATGGCTAATGAGGTTTAATGTGGAGAAGTGGAAGGTTTTGCACTTGGGGACTAAAAACATAAAAACACAATACACGTTAGGAGGGGAGCCCTTGGGGGAATCAAAAATGGAGAAGGATCTGGGAGTCTTGGTTGATGATAGATTAGGAAACAGCATGCAATGTCAAGCGGCAGCTTCCAAAGCCAACAGAATATTAGCATGCATAAAGAAAGGGATGCATTCCAGAGATAAGACTATAATCCTTCCACTTTATAAAACTCTGGAGTATTCCGTCCAGTTCTGGTCGCCAGTCCTCAGGAGAGATGTGTTGGAGCTGGAGAGAGTCCAGAGAAGGGCAACTAAACTAATTAGGGGATTGGAGGACCTTGACTATGAAGAGCGTCTACAATCGCTCGATTTATTCTCCCTGGAGAAGAGACGTCTGAGGGGGGACATGATAGCAATTTATAAATATCTTAATGGGGATCCCAGCTTAGAAAAAAAGCTGTTCATTCGAAGGGATTGCATGAGGACTCGAGGGCATACAATGCGATTAGAGGAGAAGCATTTTAACCTCAGGCAACGCGGGGGGTTTTTTACCGTTGGGGCAACAAGATTGTGGAATTCTCTACCACAAGAGGTGGTATCTGCGGGTAGTATGGTGGCTTTCAAAAGACTCTTAGACTTACATCTCAAGGATCAGAACATTCAGGGGTATGTGAGATGATTACAGCCACACACACCTACACAGGTTGAACTAGATGGACTATTGTCTTTATTCAACCTCACCTACTATGTAACTATGTAACTATGTAACCCTCTAACCCTAACCTTAACCCCGAACCCTAACCCTCTAACTCTAATCCAAACCCTAAACCCTACCCCCTAACCCTAACCCACTAACCCTATCTCATATCTAACCCTAACCCTATATATCTAACCCTAACCCTCTGTATCTACCCCTAACCCTAACCCTAACAGTAGGTTTCTAACCCTAATCCCTAATCCTCTAACCATAACCCTAACCCTCTAACCTTAACCCTAACCCTCTAAGACTAGCCATAAAAATAACCCTAACCCTAACCCTAGCCTGAACCCTAATCCTAGCCCTGACCCTTACCCTCTAACCATAACCCTAACCCTCTAACCTTAAACTTAACCCCCTAACCATAACCCTAGCACTAGAAATAACCCTATCCCTAGCCCTAAGCCCAGGGCTGCTGTTAGAAATCGCGGGCCCCATACAGACTACCTGGCAGGGTCCCCCCAAGAAAATATTAAATATATATTTTGCTAAAATGACAACAAAATCACTATTAGCAGACACAAATATAACATAACTCACATAATTCCTGCTAAATCTAAAAAAAACCCATGTTAATAAATAAAAATGAAGATGAGATGAAAAAAATATACAGGCTGGGCAGTTGGAGATCAGTGATCAGAGAGACAGAGGGAGAGAAACAAAGTTACAAATAAACTCCTGAGCAGAGATAAGTGCTGGGAGGGGGGCCCACACAGGGAGGGGGATTAATGAGGAACAACTGTCTTTCTCAGCAGATAAAAGCTGATAGCAGGGAGAGGGACAGAGATCAGATTCAGGTGCTGGAGGAAGATTTCTGTATTTGTTGTCCATCACTAATCCCCCTCTCTATGTGGGCCCCCCTGTGTACTTGGGCCCCCTACAAGAGGGCTGGTGGTCCCCCCCTATCAGTGGCCCTGCCTAACCCTAACCCTAATTCTAACCCTAACTCTCACCCTAGCCCTAGGTCTGACCCTAACACTAACCCTAAGTCATAACCCTAACCCTAACCATAACACCTAACCCTCTAACTCTAACCCTTAACCCTAGACCCTAACTCTAACCCAAAACCCTATCCAATCTTAAAGCATACCCTATCTAACCCTAACCCCAACTCCCTAACCCTAACCCTATCCGTCTAACCCTAACTCTAACCCTAACCCTCTAACCCTAACCTTAACCTTAACCCTCTAACCCTAACCTTCACCCTCTAACCCTAACCTTCACCCTCTAACCCTAACCTTAACCCTCTAACCCTAACCTTCACCCTCTAACCCTAACCCTAACACCGTAACCCTAAGCCTAACCATAACCCAAACCTCACCCAACCCTAACCCCAATCCCCTAAGCACTAACCCCTAACCCAAACGCCTAACCCTAACCCCTAACTCCTAACCCCATCCCTAACCCTAACCTTAACCCTCTATCCCTAACCCCCTAACCCATATCTAACTGTAACCCTAATACTATGTATCAAATCCGAACCCTAGCCCTATGTATATAACCCTAACCCTCTATATCTAACCCTAGCCCTAACCCTAACCTAACCCTAACCCTCTAACCCTAACGATAACCCTAGGTATCTAACCCTAACCCTATGTATCTAACCCTAACCCTAAATGTGACAGGAGTCACTTTGGGCATGGGGGTTGTGGACCCCAAATTCCTTTAGAGAGGTTGGGGGGCACCATGCCCAGCCTTATGGGGCTCTCTTATGTTTAAGTCACCCTGCGTCTATTATGGATGCAGGGTGACCAAGAGGGTAGTGAACACTGAGAATATGGTTTGGACTACTTCAAATGGGACAATAAAATGCATTAACAATATCTGTCAGGAAATATGAAGATCTATCTTATTTCTTTAGACTGTCAGGCACAGGAAGTGCAGCTCCTAATTTGGGTGTCCAGGAACTATGAGAGACATCATGTCTGCTAATCATTGAAGTGCTTTTGTCTAAAATAGGGTCTGAGACAGTTTTTCCATTCACCTATTGTTAAGTGTGGTAATGAGCCCACCTGTCTGTCTGCTAGGGGATTTAATTACACAGAGTAATGTGCATTGGGGATCGTATAGAAACCATTGTGTGATGTGGTGGGTGGATCTGTATAATTAAATCATGTTGTATTCTCAAAGTGTATGTAAAATTCTGTGAGTTGGTTTAATAAAGAGCTCATTCTGGTTTCACTCAAAAACTTGTACTGTCGAGTTATTGGGGTAACTATAGCCAGAATCACGGATCCCGTGTTCCAGAACTTAGGAAGCAGGTTACTGGCGGAGATACCCAGTCGGTGGTGTCTGGATACCGTCACACTAAGTATCTAACCCTCACCCTAACCCTAACCCCTAACCCCCAATCCTAGCCCTAGACAAGCCCTAACCCAAACCTCTAACCCAAACCTCTAACCTCTAGCCTAACCCTAACCCTAAGTTTCTCACCCTAACCCTATCCCCTAGCCCTAACCCTCTAATCCTAACCCCCTAACCCTTACTGTTACTCTTACCCTAACCCTAATGCTCTAACACTAACCCTAAACATAAGTATCTAACCCTAACCCCTAACCCTCTAACCATAACCCTAACCCTCTCACCTTAACCCTAACCCCCATACCCTAACCCTCTAACCCTAATCCTAACCCTCTAAACCTAGCACTTAAAAAACCCTAACCCTAGCCGTAACCATAGCCCTAACCCTAATGCTAATCCTAACTCTAGCTCAAGGCCTGACCCTAAACCTAACGCTAACCCTAAGCCATAACCCTAACTCTAACCCTAACTCTTAACCCTAAGCTTTAACCCAAACCCTAACTCTAACCCCAAACCCTATCCAACCTTAAAACAAACCCTATCTAACCCTAACCCCCCTAACCCTAACTCCCTAACCCTAAATTCTACCCCTACCCCTAGCCCTCTAACCCTAAGCACTAAAAATAAACCTACCCTAGCCCTAACCCTAATTCTAACCCTAAGTCTAACCCTAGCCCTAGGTCTGACCCTAACCCTAAGCCATAACCCTAACCATAACCACTAACCCTCTAACCCTAACCCTTAACCCTAGACCCTAACTCTAACCCCAAACCCTAGCCAACCTTAAAACATACCTTATCTAACCCTAACTCCCTAACCCTAACCCTCTAACCTTAACTCTCCAACCCTAACCTTTACCCTCTAACCATAACCCTCTAACCCTAACCCTAACACCGTAACCCTAAGCCTAACCATAACCCAAACCTCACCCAACCCTAACCCCAATCCCCTAACCCTAAGCACTAACCCCTAACCCTAATCCAAATGCCTAACCCTAACCCCTAACCCTAACCCCCAAATGCTAACCCTAGGTATCTAACCCTAACCCTATGTATCTAACCCTAACCCTAAGTATCTAACCCTAACCCCCAATCCTAGCCCTAGACAAGCCCTAACCCTAACCCAAACCTCATCCAACCCTAACCCTAACCACTAACCCCTATTCCCTAACCTTAACCCCAAACCCTAACACTAACTCTAACCCTAACCCTAACCCTAAACCATAACCCTAACCTTCTAACCCTAACCCTCTCACCTTAACCCTAACCCTCTAACACTAACTCCTAACCCTAACCCTCTAACCCTAGCCCTAAAAATAACACTAACCTTAATTCTAACCCTAACCCTCTAACCCTAGCCCTCTAAACCTAGCACTAAATAAAACCCTAACCCTAGCCGTAACCATAGCCCTAACCCTAATGCTAATCCTAACTCTAACCCTAGCTCTAGTCCTGACCATAACCCTAATGCTAACTCTAAGCCATAACCCTAACCTTAACCCTCTAACCCTAACCTTCACCCTCTAACCCTAACCCTCACCCTATAACCATAACCCTCTAACCCTAGCCCTAAAGCTAACATCGTAACCCTAAGCCTAACCATAACCCAAACCTCACCCAACCCTAACCCCAATCCCCTAACCCTTAGCACTAACCCCTAACCCTAATCCAAATGCCTAACCCTAACCCCTAACTCTAACTCCTAACCCCATCCCTAACCTTAATCCTATATCCCTAACCCCCTAACCCATATCTAACTGTAACCCTAACACTATGTATCAAAAAATCTGGTGTGCAGGCTATAAAATTTTTGTCTGCCGTCAAAACACGGCCAATTTTCGTGCGGTCAGTACAGATTTCGACAGGGAAAAATCTGATGAGCAAGTCTGGGCATGCTCAGTGAAGAAAGAACAAAGAAAGCAAACCAACACATGACATCACTTCTGAAGTAGAATTTTGTTGGGCGAGAAAATTTGTGTGCAGTCTAGGTACATTCCAACCAACAGACACCACTCTGGACAAAAGACGGACGACTGGTCGGCCGATAATCATTGCGTGTGTACGGGGCTTAAAGCTCAGCAAATGTTTGGTAAATACACCCCTACCCCGTTTGCAACTGTAGCCCGGCCCCCTTGGGGGTGGCTTGTTACATGGGCATCCTCGTCACCTCTTACACCCTGAGCCTGCTCCAACCCATCTGACACTATCAGTTCTGTCATGGTAAATAACCGAGACCACAAATGTTGCAGTGAATAATCAATTTACTGCTCTTTTGGCTTTTGAAGTGAAATCAGAGAATTCAAACAAAATCAGAAATAACACAATTGTAGCAAAGGAAAAGGGATCCTGAATTTCCAACCAAGGATTTAGGATCCAGAACACAGGCCACACATACATACACCAATAAATGTCTATGTATGCTAGAGGATTGCGTTCTACAACAGTTAAAGAGGTTGTAAACTCAGTTCATTTTTTTTTTAACAAGCTGAAAGAGAAACACATAATGAGCTAGTATGCATCGCATACTAGCTCATTATGAAATACTTACCTTAGAACGAGCCCCCGCCGTGCCGTCCGCTCACCTCTATGACGGGCGACATGTCCAGTAGCCCGTCTTCCGGGATCGCGGCATCCGGCCATCTGATTGGCCAGAGCCGCGGTGACGTCAATCCTGTGCACGCGCGCGAGAGCAGACGGTCATGGCACGGGTCTCTGAAGAAATAGCACCAGCGGCTGTTCCTTCAGAGCGCATGTGATGTCACTGGATGCATGTAAGGTAAATATCTCCTAAACGGTGCATGTTTAGGAGATATTTACAGTACCTATAGGTAAGCCTTATCATAAGATCATCTATAGGGGGGCCTTATCATAAGATCATCTATAGGGGGGCCTTATCATAGGATCATCTATAGGGGGGGCCTTATCATAGGATCACCTATAGGTAAGCCTTATCATAGGATCATCTATAGGGGGGGCCTTATCATAGGATCATCTATAGGTAAGCCTTATCATAGGATCATCTATAGGGAAGCCTTATCATAGGATCATCTATAGGGGGGGCCTTATCATAGGATCATCTATAGGGGGGCCTTATCATAGGATCATCTATAGGGGGGCCTTATCATAGGATCATCTATAGGGGGGGCCTTATCATAGGATCATCTATAGGGGGGCCTTATCATAGGATCATCTATAGGGGGGAGTCTTATCATAGGATCATCTATAGGTAAGCCTTATCATAGGATCATCTATAGGGGGGCCTTATCATAGGATCATCTATAGGGGGGTCTTATCATAGGATCATCTATAGGGGGGGCCTTATCATAGGATCATCTATAGGGGGGGCCTTATCATAGGATCATCTATAGGGGGGCCTTATCATAGGATCATCTATAGGGGGGCCTTATCATAGGATCATCTATAGGGGGGCCTTATCATAGGATCATCTATAGGGGGGGCCTTATCATAGGATCATCTATAGGGGGGCCTTATCATAGGATCATCTATAGGGGGGCCTTATCATAGGATCATCTATAGGGGGGGCCTTATCATAGGATCATCTATAGGGGGGGTCTTATCATAGGATCATCTATAGGGGGGGCCTTATCATAGGATCATCTATAGGGGGGGCCTTATCATAGGATCATCTATAGGGGGGCCTTATCATAGGATCATCTATAGGTACGAGTCTCAGAGGAGGGTTTACTTCCTCTTTAACAACACTTCAACCCCTTTACCACCGGAGGATTTTCCTGCTTTACGTCCAGGCCACTTTTTGCAACTTGGCACTGTGCAAATTTAACAGACAATTGCGCGGTCGTGCGACGCTGTACCCAAATTAAATTGATGTCCTTTTTATCCCCCACAAACAGAGCTTTCTTTCGGTGGTATTTGATCACCGGTGCGATTTTTATTTTTTGCGCTATAAACAAAAAAAGAGCAACAATTTTGAAAAAATATATTTTTCACATTTTTTTATATGAAATTCCCCCCAAAAAATGTAAAAAACAAATTTTTTTAACATTTTAGGCCAATTTGTATTCTGCTACATATGTTTGGTAAAAAAAATCGCAATAAGCGTATTTTGATTGGTTTGCGCAAAAGTTATCGCAGCTACTAACTACGGGAAAGATTTATGTCATTTTTATTGTTTTTTTTTTAACTAGTAATGGCGGCGATCTGCGATTTTTTGCGGGACTGCGACATTGCGGCGGACAGATCGGACCCCTAACTGACATTTTTGACACTTTTGGGGTTACCAGTGACATTACTACAGTAATCAGTGCTATACATATGCACTGTCACTGTACTAATGACACTGGCAGGGAAGGGGTTAACTTTATTGGTGATCAAGGGGGTTAAACGTATGCCTCATGCTTACTGACGTGTGTTGGGGGAGGGGATTGTGTGACGTGTGTGGGGGGAGGGGATTGTGTGACGTGTGTGGGGGGAGGGGATTGTGTGACGTGTGTTGGGGGAGGGGATTGTGTGACGTGTGTGGGGGAGGGGATTGTGTGACGTGTGTTGGGGGAGGGGATTGTGTGACGTGTGTGGGGGGAGGGGATTGTGTGACGTGTGTTGGGGGAGGGGATTGTGTGACGTGTGTGGGGGGAGGGGATTGTGTGACGTGTGTGGGGGGAGGGGATTGTGTGACGTGTGTTGGGGGAGGGGATTGTGTGACGTGTGTGGGGGGAGGGGATTGTGTGATGTGTGTGGGGGGAGGGGATTGTGTGACGTGTGTTGGGGGAGGGGATTGTGTGACGTGTGTGGGGGAGGGGATTGTGTGACACAGACACAGAGCGCAGGTTGAGCTATGCTGAATCCTGTAATCTGTCCCTGCCTGTCACAGAGAAGATCCGCCCCCTTTGTTTACACAAGCAGACGGATTTCCTCGGTCTGTTGCCGATGATCGGGGGGGAAGAGCTGTGGTGATCGGCGGTGACTCCCGCTGTGTCTGAATACACCGAGAGGGGGCGGGATTCAGTGACGTAGGACCCAGGAGAGCCACTTTGCTGCAGTAGGCTCAATGTGAGCGGTCGGCAAGAGGTTAAAGTCACGCAGTGCCAAGTTTTAAAAAGTGGCCTGGTCATTGAGCAGCCAAATCCTCCGGGGCTTTAGTGATTAAAGTAACGCAGTGCCGAATGGCAAACAACTGCCCGGTCATTAACTGCTTGCCGACCGCCGCACGACTATTTACTGCGGCAGTCAGCCCCGGACAGGCAAAGTGACGTAGTACTACATCGCTCGCCTGCAAGCCTCTAGGGGGCGCACTCCCGCCCCCGCTCATTCCCTAAGAAGTCCATGCGTGTGACCGGCGGCTCCGATGTCCTCCAGTCACTGGCGATCTCCCGCTGGAGAGGGAGAAAGGCAGGCGGATGATGTAAACAAAGCCGCCTGTCATTCTCCCTGGTGTAACTGCAGAGATCATATGGTCCTGCTATGTAGGATCGTATGTCTCTGTGGTTATATCACTAGCCACGCCCCTTCACAGTTAGAAGCACGCCCCTAGGGACACACCCCTGCATCACCAATAAACTTAACCCCTTCCCTGCCAGTGTCATTAGTACAGTGACAGTGCATATGTATAGCACTGATTACTGTAGTAATGTCACTGGTCCCCTCAAAAGTGTCAGAAATGTCAGTCAGGGGTCCGATCTGTCCGCCGCAATGTCGCAGTCCCGCTAAAAAAATCGCAGATCGCCGCCATTACAAACAATAAAAACGACATAAATCTTTCCCGTAGTTAGTAGCTGCGATAACTTTTGCGCAAAACAATCAAAATACGCTTATTGCGATTTTTTTTTACCAAACATATGTAGCAGGGAACAAATTGGGCGAAAATGTTAAAAAATTTTGTTTTTTACATTTTTTGGGGGGAATTTCATATAAAAAAATTTGAAAAATGTTATTTTTTCAAAATTGTCGCTTTTTTTCCAAAAAGTAAAAATCGCAGAGGTGATGAAATCCCACCAATAGAAATCTCTGTTTGTGGGAAAAAAAGGACGTCAATTTCATTTGGGTGCAGCGTCGCACGACCGCGCAATTGTCAGTTAAAGTCACGCAGTGCCGAATGGCAAACAACTGCCCGGTCATTAAGGGGAAAATCTTCCGCTCCAGAAGAAAAAGAGGCATGAAAAACGCTGATGCAGAAAAGATCTGTAAGGCGTTTCTATGGCGGGAACCGCCCCTTTCACACTTGTCGCAGGATTGTGGGCGGAGTAATCCTGAAAAGACATGAAAGGATTGTGGGGGATGGGGGAGTATGATATATTCATCCCGGTTACCATAGCGATGAGCTGATCAAAGCCAATCCAAGCAGCTGGGGGATGGGTCGGCTGGTCGGAGGGGGAGGCACCGGCACCTCGCTCCTCCGGAAGTGGATAATATATCCCCCCTCCCCCTCCCTATAGCGTAAGGGAAGGATTTTCTATGATTTTTTCCATCTGTGTCCCCTTTGGGGAGATTTACCGTCACTTCCTGTCCCATATAGAAAAACAGGAAGTGAGATGAAAAGTGAGGGAATCTGATTGGAGGATTCCTGTTCTGGGGACAATGATGTCACCAATATCCCCGTCCTCGTGTATAGGTGAAGCCAAAGGGGCGGGGAATGGATCGGCTGCCTCTGATTGGCCAGAAAACTATTATCACTGAGACAGGAAGTAGGAGGTAAATCTTCCAACGGGGACACCGGTGTTACCTGGTGACTTCCTGTCATCCTTCACTACTTTATCCAAACAAAACAAAGGATAGGATGAGGCCCCGCCCACCCCTAACCCCGCCTTCTAAACCCAATTAGGGTTTACATTCCATTCATGTCACTTCTTCCCCGTCAGAGGAGTAAACCCCGCCCACTAGACTTCATCTATGACAGAATGCTATACTTCGTCACTTCCGCCCCGGTGCGCATGCGCAGAAGGCATTCTGGAGGTCCGATGTGTATAGCGGACTGAGAAGAGGCGGGGCTGAGGCGTCATCGAGTTCTTACAGGGGGCGGGGAGTATACAGTACCGAAGGAACTACTTTTAATACATTTATTACACGGCCGCAAGTCTCCTAATCCGCCCCGCCCCCTGTAAGAACTCGATGACGCCTCAGCCCCGCCTCTACTCAATCAGCTGTGCGCTATACACATCGGACCTCCAGAATGCCTTCTGCGCATGCGCACCGGGGCGGAAGTGACGAGGGTATAGCACCGGGCTGCGCGCGCCGCTGTTCCGTGAGAATTACCTACCCGTGAGAAAAACCTACCCCTCGTCACTTCCGGTTCACGGCACTGTATGGAATGCAGCCGTTACATTAAAACAACTGGGCTGCAATACGAATCATCTCCGCTCCTGTGGCTGTCACTTCCCTGCTCTCGGCAAGTAAATATAAAAGCGGCGGCGGGTGTATGTAAACATAAATCACGGAGACGCCAGCCGCTTTTATGTTTACTTGCCGAGAGCAGGGAAGTGACAGCCACAGGAGCGGAGATGATTCGTATTGCAACCCCGCTGTTTTATTTAACCGCCGCGTGGGTAGGTTTTTCCCACGGTACACCGTCCTATTTCCATACTAGTGCGCATGCGCACTAGTCAGCTCCTCTGTCGTCCCTTTAGGTATCCGGCCCTGTGAGCATGCGCACTGCTGCGCTGCTCAGCTGTTCCGGGCCGGAAGTGACGAGGGGTAGGTAATTCTCACGGGGTAGGTAATTCTCACGCTACACCGCTCTATCTGGGCCAATGATTGGAATTCTTCCCCTTCAGAAGCTAAACCCCGCCCACCACACCTCACATGAGACCAAGCTGCGTGCGCACACTGTCGTGATCAGTGCATGGGGTGCGCGTGGCCAGCGCATGGAGTGGGAGTGGCCTGAGCTCAGAATAAGCAGAGCGGCGAATCACGCCGGGGCTGAGGGTAAGTAGGCGTGACCAGTGGAGCCGTTGGCGTCATCAGTGGAGCGATGGGCGTGGCCTAAACCCTATAAATATGCGAGCCCAGGAGACGCGGGCCAGTGTGCGGACAGAGCAGCAGGCGGGAAGGTCGTTCCACTCACAGCGCTGCTCTCCGGAGCCGGAGCTACTACAAACCCCAGCACCATAGCACTACTATGCCGGCGAGGAGGACTACAACTTCCAGCATACACTAATAATGAGGTCTCAATCTTTAATATTCTACAACTGAACTGAATCCCAGCATGGATTATTCTATAGATTTAATACAAGTTCTATAATGGATCCATTGGTATTGCTGAGATCTGTAGTTCCTCCATAGAATAAACATGCTGGATTATGTATTTCCATAGCATCCTATTCCACACTGGGACCCATAACTTACAGTGTATGCTGAGAGTTGTACTTCCTCAGGGACACACAGACATGCCGGCTGCAGTACAGACAATGATTGTACCCGACTCCGGAGAGCAGATCTGTGTGTGTGGGGAGATCTTCCCTCCTCTCCGCACACTGACACCCCCCCCTCCCCCACTCATCTCCCACCAAGGGTGGCAGTGCCTCTTCCCGGGCTCTGCTACCCTCCTCACCTACAACCACGGGGCTACCTCAGCCCCACCCTCCATCTGCCCACCCAACCCCACACCCCTAACCCTTACTCACCAACCCCCAGGGTTGTGCTGCTTTTCCCAACCCCCACCTACCTGCATCTATCTCCCACAAAGGACGGCAATGCCTCTTCCCAGGCTCTGCTATCTGCACTCTACCACCAAGGGTGACAATGCCTCTTCCCAGGCTGCCCTACCTACCTCACCTACCACCAAGGGTGTCAATGCCTCTTCCCTGGCTCCCCTTCCTACCTCACCTACCACCAAGGGTGTCAATGCCTCTTCCCGGACTGCCCTACCTACCTCACCTACCACTAAGGGTGACAATGCCTCTTCCTAGGCTGCCCTACCTACCACCAAGGGCATGCTACCACCCATGCTCCATCGTGCTTCACTCACAAACACCCAGGGTTGTGCTGCTTTCCCCAGACCCCATCTACCTGCATCCATTTCCCACAAATCCCAGCATGGGTTATTGTATAGATCAGTGTTTCTCAATCTTTTTTCAGTCAGGGCGCCCTTGAAAATTATTTTCACTCTTGAGGCACCCCCTTCCAAGGCTTGGTTCACATTACTGTGTGTCACGGAACGTGCAAAATCATGCTTGTTTCTGACACACAGACAAATGCTCTGCTCTTAAAGAGGTTGTAAACCGAAAAATTTATTTATTTTTTTTTTTTTTACCCTGAAAGAGAAACACATAATGAGCTAGTATGCATCGCATACTAGCTCATTATGAAATATTTACCTTAGAACGAGCCCGTGCCGTCCGCTTACCTCTATGACGGGCGACATGTCCAGTCGCCCGTCTTCTGGGATCGCGGCATCCGGCCATCTGATTGGCCGGAGCCGCGGTGACGTCACTCCCGCGCGCGGGAGCCGTCGGTCACGGCACGGGGCTCTGAAGGAACAGCAAAAGCGGCCGTTCCTTCAGAGCGCATGCACCAATGATGTCACTGGCTGCATGTAAGGTAAAGATCTAAACGGTACATGTTTAGGAGATATTTACAGTACCTATAGGTAAGCCTTATCATAGGATCACCTATAGGTACAACTTGCAGAGGAGGGTTTACTTCCTCTTTAAGGCCCCTTTCACACAGGCGGACGTTCAGATCCGCCTGTCAGTTTTTTTTGGCGGATGTGAACGGTCCTTCCATGCATCCCTATGGGGCATCGGATGTCAGCGGAGACATGTCCGCTGACATCCGATCTGTCAAATCTGGGCGGATGGAAACCCTATTTTCCATCCGTCCAGCGGATTGAATGAGAACGGACCTACGGTCCGTTCCCATCCGATTCCCCCATAGAGATGTATGTGGCTCTGACAGCTGTGTCTCTGCACACAGTGCAGAGAACAGCTGTCATTGTCCTACTCAGCGGGGGATCGGCGGATCGATCACCCGCTGAGATAAATGGAGTCCGCCGACGGAGCGGACTGTGTGAAAGGACCCTTAGTGTCGGTTCACATTATTGCGGTTTACGAGATCGCATGTAATTTGGAGCGCACTGCTCCTTCATTACATGCGATCTCATGTGCGGATGCGAGTTCAGCCATACACTTTGTATGGCTGAATTTGCAGCGCTTCCGCAGCAAACTCGCACATGAGGCATTTTTTGAGCCGCCTCAGAATTGGATCGCACAGTGGTTCACACTTGTGCGATCCGATTCTGTGCGAACTTGCAGATCGCAACTGGGGGTGTCGTTAACTTTTAATTGAGACCCCCTGCGTATCGCATATGGCAGTGTGAACTGCCAGATGTGCGGATGCGATGCGGGAACACGCTACATATTCGCAGCGTTCCCGCATCGCACAAGTGTGAACCGGCACTTAGGGGTGCCATTAATTCTTAATGGTACCCCACACATTGGAAAACATGGGTTGCTTTTGGTGCGGCCCAATTTAAAAAAGGGGTCAGGGACTTCTTTCCCTGCATTTCTGGGGGTAGGGAAGCCCATTGAAATGAATGGGCTGCCCTACAGGCAGCAAGCAGCAACATAGATAGGAACCAAGGGCTTGTTCACATGTCAGGTTGGAGGGGGCAGTAAAAACACATGGTTGAGCTGTTTTTATTACCCCCAACTTCTACCCCTTTAGCTGCAAAGGCAGCAGCTGGGGGTGTACACATGCTGTGGCTGCAGATGCAGGTATACCCAGGGTGAATGGGGCTGCACTGCAACCACCCCACAACTGTGTGCATTGCATGGTTGCGGTGTGGTAATGCCGCATTTACGGGCTTAAAACAGGTGGTGGGGAGGCAACATATTGCCTCTTTACCACCAGTTAAAGAGTTTGTAAACCTCAGAATTTCTTTTTTTTTTTTAAAGTACACCTGAAAGACAAACACATAATGAGCTAGTATGGATTGCATACTAGCTCATTATGAAATACTTACCTAAGAACGAATCGTCGACCGCTCACCTCTCTCGTGGGTGACATATTCTGTCACCCTTCTTCCGGGTTTGCAGCATCCGGCCATCTGATTGGCTGGACCCGCGATTACTTCACTCCCGCGCATGCGCACGGGAGCCGACGGCACGGGGCTCTGAAGGAACACGGCACCAACGGCCGTTCCTTCAGAGCGCATGCGCCAGTGATTTCACTGGATGCATGTAAGGTAAATATCTCCTAAACGGTACATGTTTAGGAGATATTTACAGTACCTATAGGTAAGCCTTATCATAGGATCACCTATAGGTACAACTTGCAGAGGAGGGTTTACTTCCTCTTTAAATGCTTCTGAAAAGCAATCTGAGCATGGATTGCTTTTCAGAGTAGCAGCAGTCCTTGCTGCTATCACAAACAAGCCCTACAAAAGCAGGTCTAATGGTACAGGAAAAGGGGGGGGGTCAGGATTAAAACATACATACTGTACATGCACACTCACACACACACCTACATACAGACACATGTACATACGTACACACACATACATGTACACATATGCACACACATGTACACACACACACACACACCTACATACAGACACATGTACATACGTACACACACATACATGTACACACACACATACATGTACACATATACACACACACATGTACACATATACATACACACACATGTACACATATACACACACACGTACACATATACATACACACACACACGTACACATATACATACATACACACACACACACGTACACATATACATACATGAGTGGGCAGATGGAGCGTGGGGCCGAGGCAGCCTCTTGGTTGTAGGTAAGGAGGGTAGGGCAGTCCGGGAAGAGGCATTGACACCCTTGGTGGTACGTGAGGTAGATAGGGGAGCCTGGGAAGAGGCATTGACACCCTTGGTGGTAGGTGAGGTAGGTAGGGCAGCCTGGGAAGAGGCATTGTCACCCTTGGTGGTAGAGTGCAAATAGCAGAGCCTGGGAAGAGGCATTACCATCCTTTGTGGGAGATAGATGCAGGTAGGTGGGGGTTGGGAAAAGCAGCACAACCCTGGGGGTTGGTGAGTAAGGGTTAGGGGTGTGGGGTTGGGTGGACAGATGGAGCGTGGGGCCGAGGCAGCCCCGTGGTTGTAGGTGAGGAGGGTAGCAGAGCCTGGGAAGAGGCACTGCCACCCTTGGTGGGAGATGAGTGCGGGAGGGGGGGTGTCAGTGTGCGGAGAGGAGGGAAGATCTCCCCACACACACAGATCTGCCCTCCGGAGTCGGGTACAATCATTGTCCGTACTACAGCCTGCATGTCTGTGTGTCCCTGAGGAAGTACAACTCTCAGCATACTCTGTAAGTAATGGGTCCCAGTGTGGAAGCACGTACAAATCCCAGCATAGATTATTCTATAGATGTACTACAAATCCTATAATGGATTTTTCTATAGATCCCAGCAATCTCTACATACCCCAGGGGTATTGCTGAGATCTGTAGTTCCTCCATAGAAAAAAACATGCTGGCATATGTAGTCCCATAGCATCCTATTTCACACTGGGACCCATTACTTACAGTGTATGCTGAGAGTTATACTTCCTCAGGGACACACAGACATGCCGGCTGCAGTACAGACAATGATTGTACCCGACTCCGGAGAGCAGTGCTGTGTGTGTGGGGAGATCTTCCCTCCTCTCCGCACACTGACACCCCCCCTCCCGCACTCATCTCCAACCAAGGGTGGCAGTGCCTCTTCCCAGGCTCTGCTACCCTCCTCGTCTACAACCACGGGGCTGCCTCGGCCCCACGCTCCATCTGCCCACCCAACCCCACACCCCTAACCCTTACTCACCAACCCCCAGGGTTGTGCTGCTTTTCCCAAACCCCACCTACCTGCATCTATCTCCCACAAAGGATGGTAATGCCTCTTCCCAGGCTCTGCTATCTGCACTCTACCACCAAGGGTGACAATGCCTCTTCCCAGGCTCCCCTACCTACCTCACCTACCACCAAGGGTGTCAATGCCTCTTCCCAGGCTCCCCTACCTACCTCACTTACCACCAAGGGTGTCAATGCCTCTTCCGAGGCTCCCCTATTTACCTCACCTACCACCAAGGGTTTTAGTACCTCTTCCCAGGCTCTGCTACCTACTAAATTTAACACCAAGGGCATGCGAACACCCCGGATGTGGCGTGAGTGTGGGCGGTGGAGCTTCCCCCCAGGCTCCATCTCCCCTCACTCACCAACACCCAGGGTTGTGCTGCTTTTCCCAGACCCCACCTATCTGCATCCCATCTCCCACAAATGGATTTTTCTATAGATGGACTACAGATCCCAGCATTGATTTTTCTATAGATGTACTACAGATCCCAGCATGGGTTTTTCTATAGATGTAGTAAAAATCCCAGCATGGTTGTGGTGCTTTTCCCAGACCCAACCTACCTGCATCCATCTCCCACAAAGGATGGTAATGCCTAATGGAAAGCTCTTCTAGCCGCATTCTACCACCAAGAGTGGCAAAGGCTCCCCTACCAACCTCACCTACCACTAAGGGTGACAATTCTTCTTCCCAGGCTCCCCTTCCTACCTCACCTACCACCAAAAGTGGCAATGCCTCTTACCAGGCTCCCCTACCTACCTCACCTACCACCCCGGATGTGGCGTGAGAGTGGGCGGTGGAGCTTCCCCCCAGGCTCCATCTGCCCTCACTCACCAACACCCAGGGTTGTGGTGCTTTCCACGGAACCCACCTACCTGCATACACCTCCCTTAAAGGATGGCAATGCCTCTTCCCACACTCTGCTAGCCTCACTCTACCACCAAAAGTGGCAATGCCTCTTCCCAGGCTCCCCTACCTACCACCAAGAGTGGCAGTACCTCTTCCCATGCTCTGTTACCTACTAAATTTAACACTAAGGGCATGCTACCACCCTGAATGTGTCGTGAGTGTGGGCAGTGGAGCTTCCCCCCAGGCTCCATCTGCCCTTACTCACCAACCCCCAGGGTTGTGCTGCTTTTCCCAAACCCCACCTACCTGCATCTATCTCCCACAAAGGATGGTAATGCCTCTTCCCAGGCTCTGCTATCTGCACTCTACCACCAAGGGTGACAATGCCTCTTCCCAGGCTCCCCTACCTACCTCATCTACCTCCAAGGGTGTCAATGCCTCTTACCAGGCTCCACTACCTACCTCACCTACCACCAAGGGCATGCTAATACCCTGGATGTGGCATGAGTGTGGGCAGTGGAGCTTCCCCCCAGGCTCCATCTGCCATCACTCACCAACACCCAGGGTTGTGCTGCTTTCCACAGAACTAGAGATTTGCCGGTTTTCGGTAATTCGATATATCACGGTATTGCATACCCACGGTATTGATATTGTGGTCATTTTTAAAATACCGTGTTTCTCTGCTCCTCAAGTCTGCCTTTTGAAATTATAGATTTCAGTGAGCTGGATGACTCATTCACTCGCTCAACAGAGACAGCTCTGGTAATATGATCCTAGAGTGAGAGCTTAGCTCCTCCCTGTAACCAATCAGATGGCTCCCAGCACACACCCACATGCTTCTTCCAGGGCTCAGACACAGACAGAGACACTGCCTAATACAAGCAAGTCTCTGCAGATAGAATAAGATAGATAGAAAGAATAAGATAGATAGAAAGAATAAGATAGATAGAAAGAATAAGATAGATAGAATAAGATAGATAGATAGAATAAGATAGATAGATAGAATAAGATAGATAGTTAGAGTAAGATAGTTAGAATAAGATAAGTTAGAATAAGATAAGTTAGAATAAGATAAGTTAGAATAAGATAGATAGAAATAATAAGAGATTGATTAAGATAGATAGAAAGAATAAGATAGATAGAAAGAATAAGATAGATAGATATTATATATATTTATATATATATATAGAGAGAGAGAGAGACATACACACATACGTGGGCATAGTAGAATATATATATAGATGCACAGGCATAGCAGCCCACATTACATTATATAGCCATCAAGCAGTGTCTGGCCTACCTGGTGATGACTGGTTCTGGTGCTCGGCTCTGATAGCCTGGTCATTAAGGGGGCAAATCCTTGCGGTCCAGAAGTGGTTAAACCTGCAGGAGGAGCTGTGTTTTTATTTGTAAAATACCTTACTATTGCTTTAGGCCTGATTCACATGTATGCGGGTTGGTGACCCACATTTGCACAGGCATAGCAGCCCATTGATTTGAATGGGCTTGAGCTGCTATGCCTTCAAAGTAAACCAAAGTCCCTAAATTCAGCAATGAAATTCAAGTGAGGTAGAAATGTAATAATTATAATTGAATACCGTGATAATATCGTATACCGTGGCAAAACCTTAATCAATTAATCGCAGTATGAAAATCTGATACTGTCACTAGCCTAGCTACTACCCCGGATGTGGCGTGAGTGTGGGCAGTGGAGCTTCCCCCCAGGCTCCATCTGCATTCACTCACCAACACCCATGGTTGTGCTGCTTTCCCCAGATCCCCCTTCCTACATCCACCTCCCACAAAGGATGGTAATGCCTCTTCCCAGGCTCTGCTAGCCACACTCTACCACCAAAAGTGGCAATGCCTCTTCCCAGGCTCCCCTACCTACCTCACCTACCACCAAGGGTGTCAATGCCTCTTCCCAGGCTCCGCTACACTCCTCACCTACCCCCATGGGGCTGCTTCGGCTCCACGCTCCATCTGCCTGCCCAACCCCACACCCAGGGTTGTGCTGCTTTCCCCAGACCACACCTACCTCAATTCATCTTCCACCAAAGGTGACAGTACCTCTTCCCAGGCTCTGTTACCTGCTAAATTTAACACCAAAGGCATGCTAAAACCCTGGATGTGTCGTGAGTGTGGGTGGTGGAGCTTCCCCCCAGGCTCCATCTGCCCTCACTCACCAACACCCAGGGTTGTGCTGCTTTCCCCAGACCCCACCTACCTGCATCCATCTCCCACAAAGGATGGTAATGCCTCTTCCCAGGCTCTGCTAGCCGCACTGTACCACTGAAAGTGGCAATGCCTCTTCCCAGGCTCCCCTACCTACCTCACCTACCACCAAGGAAATGCTAAAACCCCGGATGTGGCGTGAGTGTGGGCAGTGGAGCTTCCCCCCAGGCTCTATCTGCCCTCACTCACCACCATTCAGGGTTGTGCTGCTTTTCCCAAACCCCACCTACCTGCATCTATCTCCCACAATAGATGACAATGCCTCATACAAGGCTCTGCAATCTGCACTCTACCACCAAGGGGGGCAATGCCTCTTCCCAGGCTCCGCTACCCTCCTCACCTATCACCATGGGGCTGCTTCGGCCCCACGCTCCATCTGCCCACCCCACACCCAGTGTGGTGGGGCTTCCCCCAAGTCCCAGCTACCTGACTGGCTACTAACATTTATAGGTAAAGTTGATCCAGGGAATAGCCGATTGCCTCTCGGGGGATCAGGAAGGAATTTTTCCCCCTGCTAGAGCAAATTTGATTGTGCTTTGCAGGGGTTTTTTTCCTTCCTCTGAATCAACTGTGGGTACTTCTCCCAGGCTTCACCTACCTCAATTCATCTTCCACCAAGGGGGGCAGTGCCTCTTAGCAGGCTCTGCTACCCACACTTATCTATCACCAAAGGTGACATACCTCTTCCCAGGCTCTGTTACCTACTAAATTTAACACCAGCGGCATGCTTCAACCCTGGATGTGTCGTGAGTGTGGGCAGTGGAGCTTCCCCCCAGGCTCTATCTGCCCTCACTCACCAACATTCAGGGTTTTGCTGCTTTTCCCAAACCCCATCTACCTGCATCTATCTCCCACAATAGATGAAAATGCCTCATACAAGGCTCTGCAATCTGCACTCTACCACCAAGGGGGGCAATGCCTCTTCCCAGGCTCCGCTACCCTCCTCACCTACCACCATGGGGCTGCTTCGGCCCCATGCTCCATCTGCCCACCCAACCCCACACCCAGTGTGGTGGTGCTTCCCCCAAGTCCCAGCTACCTGACTGGCTACTAACATTTATAGGTAAAGTTGATCCAGGGAATAGCCGATTGCCTCTCGGGGGATCAGGAAGGAATTTTTCCCCCTGCTAGAGCAAATTTGATTGTGCTTTGCAGGCGTTTTTCGCCTTCCTCTGAATCAACTGTGGGTACCTCTCCCGGACCTCACCTACCTCAATTCATCTTCCACCAAAGGTGACAGTACCTTTTCCCAGGCTCTGTTATCTGCTAAATTTAACACCAAAGGCATGCTAAAACCCTGGATGTGTCGTGAGTGTGGGTGGTGGAGCTTCCCCCCAGGCTCCATCTGCCCTCACTCACCAACACCCAGGGTTGTGCTGCTTTCCCCAGACCCCACCTACCTGCATCCATCTCCCACAAAGGATGGTAATGCCTCTTCCCAGGCTCTGCTAGCCGCACTGTACCACCGAAAGTGGCAATGCCTCTTCCCAGGCTCCCCTACCTACCTCACCTACCACCAAGGAAATGCTAAAACCCCGGATGTGGCGTGAGTGTGGGCAGTGGAGCTTCCCCCCAGGCTCTATCTGCCCTCACTCACCAACATTCAGGGTTGTGCTGCTTTTCCCAAACCCCACCTACCTGCATCTATCTCCCACAATAGATGACAATGCCTCATACAAGGCTCTGCAATCTGCACTCTACCACCAAGGGGGGCAATGCCTCTTCCCAGGCTCCGCTACCCTCCTCACCTATCACCATGGGGCTGCTTCGGCCCCACGCTCCATCTGCCCACCCCACACCCAGTGTGGTGGGGCTTCCCCCAAGTCCCAGCTACCTGACTGGCTACTAACATTTATAGGTAAAGTTGATCCAGGGAATAGCTGATTGCCTCCTCTGAATCAACTGTGGGTACTTCTCCCAGACCACACCTACCTCAATTCATCTTCCACCAAAGGTGACAGTACCTCTTCCCAGGCTCTGCTACCTACTAAATTTAACACCAAGGGCATGCTAACACCCCGGATGTGGCGTGAGTGTGGGCGGTGGAGCTTCCCCCCAGGCTCCATCTCCCTTCACTCACCAACACCCAGGGTTGTGCTTCTTTCTCCAGACCCCACCTACCTGCATCCCATCTCCCAGAAAGGATGGTAATGCCTCTTCCCAGGCTCTGCTAGCCGCACTGTACCACCGAAAGTGGCAATGCCTGTCATGGACTTGCAATAGAGCTTGGCAAGCTTACCTGTACCTCCATGTCTGTATTAGAGGTCAGACTGCATTTCTGGATCCTTTTTATCACCTCTACTTCCTGTTCCTGCCCCGCCCAGGTCATCACAGGAAGTCTATATTAACCAACGCACTGCAGGCCTGCTTTGCTGTTCAACAGTATTAGTTTCCTGTTCCTGTTTGCTTGAAATTACTCCTCTGTGTACCGACTTTTGGCTTGTCCCTGACTATTCCTGTTTGCTTGTTACCCTGACCTTTGGCCTGTCCCTTGACTACCCTTGTCTGCCTGTTACACCGACCTCGGGTTAACCTTCACCATTCTGTGTGTCCTGAGTGGCTGCTTCCCTTCTCTCCCTACGGAGCGTGACCTGGGGGACCCCAGGGGCCGCGACCTGGGCCCAGCTGCAGCAAAGTCCATCCTCACCACTAGAGGCCCTGGTGAACACCTGCTGGGTCTTAGACTCCGCTCCCTGGGGAATCTTGGGTTCACGTTCTGGTCCATCCGCAGCAGTCTGCTATAGGGTTCACTACCTTGCGCTGCGCCCCTGCCTCCAACAGGGTGCAGTTGTCACCTGGCCACAGGTGACCTGACAGCCTCTTCCCAGGCTCCCCTACCTACCTCACCTACCACCAAGGAAATGCTAAAACCCCGGATGTGTCGTGAGTGTGGGCAGTGGAGCTTCCCCCCAGGCTCTATCTGCCCTCACTCACCAACATTCAGGGTTGTGCTGCTTTTCCCAAACCCCACCTACCTGCATCTATCTCCCACAATAGATGACAATGCCTCATACAAGGCTCTGCAATCTACCACCAAGGGGGGCAATGCCTCTTCCCAGGCTCCGCTACCCTCCTCACCTACCACCATGGGGCTGCTTCAGCCCCACGCTCCATCTGCCCACCCCACACCCAGTGTGGTGGTGCTTCCCCCAAGTCCCAGCTACCTGACTGGCTACTAACATTTATAGGTAAAGTTGATCCAGGGAATAGCCGATTGCCTCTCGGGGGATCAGGAAGGAATTTTTCCCCCTGCTAGAGCAAATTTGATTGTGCTTTGCAGGGGTTTTTCGCCTTCCTCTGAATCAACTGTGGGTACTTCTCCCAGACCACACCTACCTCAATTCATCTTCCACCAAAGGAGACAGTACCTCTTCCCAGGCTCTGTTACCTACTAAATTTAACACCAAAGGCATGCTACAACCCTGGAGGTGTCGTGTGTGTGGGCGGTGGAGCTTCCCCCCAGGCTCCATCTGCCCTCACCAACACCCAGGGTTGTGCTGCTTTCCCCAGACCCCACCTACCTGCATCCCATCTCCCACATAGGATGGTAATGCCTCTTCCCAGGCTCTGCTAGCCGCACTGTACCACCGAAAGTGGCAATGCCTCTTCCAAGGCTCCCCTACCTACCTCACCTCCCACCAGGGAAATGCTAAAACCCCGGATGTGTCGTGAGTGTGGGCAGTGGAGCTTCCCCCCAGGCTCTATCTGCCCTCACTCACCAACATTCAGGGTTTTGCTGCTTTTCCCAAACCCCATCTACCTGCATCTATCTCCCACAATAGATGACAATGCCTCAAACAAGGCTCTGCAATCTGCACTCTACCACCACGGGGGGCAATGCCTCTTCCCAGGCTCCGCTACCCTCCTCACCTACCACCATGGGGCTGCTTCGGCCCCACGCTCCATCTGCCCACCCCACACCCAGTGTGGTGGGGCTTCCCCCAAGTCCCAGCTACCTGACTGGCTACTAACATTTATAGGTAAAGTTGATCCAGGGAATAGCCGATTGCCTCTCGGGGGATCAGGAAGGAATTTTTCCCCCTGCTAGAGCAAATTTGATTGTGCTTTGCAGGGGTTTTTCGCCTTCCTCTGAATCAACTGTGGGTACTTCTCCCAGACCACACCTACCTCAATTCATCTTCCACCAAAGGAGACAGTACCTCTTCCCAGGCTCTGTTACCTACTAAATTTAACACCAAAGGCATGCTACAACCCTGGATGTGTCGTGTGTGTGGGCGGTGGAGCTTCCCCCCAGGCTCCATCTGCCCTCACCAACACCCAGGGTTGTGCTGCTTTCCCCAGACCCCACCTACCTGCATCCCATCTCCCACATAGGATGGTAATGCCTCTTCCCAGGCTCTGCTAGCCGCACTGTACCACCGAAAGTGGCAATGCCTCTTCCCAGGCTCCCCTACCTACCTCACCTCCCACCAGGGAAATGCTAAAACCCCGGATGTGTCGTGAGTGTGGGCAGTGGAGCTTCCCCCCAGGCTCTATCTGCCCTCACTCACCAACATTCAGGGTTTTGCTGCTTTTCCCAAACCCCATCTACCTGCATCTATCTCCCACAATAGATGACAATGCCTCAAACAAGGCTCTGCAATCTGCACTCTACCACCACGGGGGGCAATGCCTCTTCCCAGGCTCAGCTACCCTCCTCACCTACCACCATGGGGCTGCTTCGGCCCCACGCTCCATCTGCCCACCCCACACCCAGTGTGGTGGGGCTTCCCCCAAGTCCCAGCTACCTGACTGGCTACTAACATTTATAGGTAAAGTTGATCCAGGGAATAGCCGATTGCCTCTCGGGGGATCAGGAAGGAATTTTTCCCCCTGCTAGAGCAAATTTGATTTTGCTTTGCAGGGGTTTTTCGCCTTCCTCTGAATCAACTGTGGGTACTTCTCCCAGACCACACCTACCTCAATTCATCTTCCACCAAAGGTGACAGTACCTCTTCCCAGGCTCTGTTACCTACTAAATTTAACACCAAAGGCATGCTACAACCCTGGATGTGTCGTGTGTGTGGGCGGTGGAGCTTCCCCCCAGGCTCCATCTGCCCTCACTCACCAACACCCAGGGTTGTGCTGCTTTCCCCAGACCCCACCTACCTGCATCCATCTACCACAAAGGATGGTAATGCCTCTTCCCAGGCTCTGCTAGCCGCACTGTACCACCGCAAGTGGCAATGCCTCTTCCCAGGCTCCCCTACCTACCTCACCTACCACCAAGGAAATGCTAAAACCCGGATGTGGCGTGAGTGTGGGCAGTGGAGCTTCCCCCCAGGCTCTATCTGCCCTCACTCACCAACATTCAGGGTTGTGCTGTTTTTCCCAAACCCCACCTACCTGAATCTATCTCCAAAAAAAGATGGCAATACCTCATACAAGGCTCTGCTATCTGCACTCTACCACCAAAGGTGACAATGCCTCTTCCCGGGTTCCCTACCTACCACCAAGGGAATGCTACCACCCTGGGTGTGTCGTGAGTGTGGGCAGTGGAGCTTCCCCCCAGGCTCCATCTGCACTCACTTCCCCACACCCAGGGTGGTGGTGCTTCCTACCCCCCCCCCCCCAGGCCCCACCTACCTGAACTCATCTGTGGCTTGGAGTCCACATGTCCATGTGGCTTTTTCTCCTTCATGGCCTCGTATATGCTTCCATATGTTGTATACAGCTTCAACAGTATATGTTTTCATGTAAGGAGACAGTTATATCTACCAAAGCTGCTCTTCCTGAAGAAAAAAAAAAAAAAAAGGCTCCATAGCTCAGGGGTTAGAGCACTGGTCTTGTAAACCAGGGGTCGCGAGTTCAAATCTCGCTGGGGCCTCCCTGCAAGTGTTGGCGACTGTATCTCACATAGTAACGTGATAAGAATTTTCCTCAAAAGTTCCAAGGAAATATAACAGTGTAAACCGTTCAAGACATCTAGATTACTTTCCATTGGCAAATGTCGTGCCCATTCACAAGAAAGGTAGTAGGGAGGAATCGAGCAACTATAGAACAGTGAGTCTGACATCAATAGTAGGCAAATTAATGGAAACCCTATTAAAGGATAGGATTGTGGAACATCTTAAATCCCATGCATGGGTTTACTTCAGGGAGATCATGCCAAACAAATCTTATAGATTTTTTTGACTGGGTGACTAAAATAATAGACGGTGGAGGTGCAGTAGACATTGCATATCTAGATTTTAGTAAGGCTTTTGACACTGTCCCACATAGAAGACTTATCAATAAACTGCAGTCATTGAGCATGGACTCCCATATTGTTGGGTGGATTAGGCAGTGGCTGAGTGACAGACAACAGAGGGTTGTAGTCAATGGAGAACATTCAGAACAAGGTCATGTTACCAGTGGGGTACCTCAGGGATCTGTACTGGGACCAATTTTGTTTAATATCTTCATAAGTGATATCGCAAAAGGCCTCGATGGAAAGGTTTGTCTTTTTGCTGATGACACAAAGATATGTAACAGGGTTGATGTTCCTGGAGGGAAACGCCAAATGGAAAAGGATTTAGGAAAACTAGAAGAATGGTCAGAACTCTGGCAACTAAAATTTAATGTGGATAAGTGCAAGATAATGCACCTGGGGCGTAAAAACCCAAGGGCAGAATATAGAATATTTAACACAGTCCTGACCTCAGTATCTGAGGAAAGGGATTTAGGAGTAATTATTTCAGAAGACTTAAAGGTGGGAAGACAATGTAATAGAGCAGCACAAAATGCCAGCAGAATGCTTGGATGTATAGGGAGAGGTATAAGCAGTAGAAAGAGAGAAGTGCTTATGCCGCTGTACAGAACACTGGTGAGACCTCACTTGGAGTATTGTGCGCAGTACTGGAGGCCATATCTCCAGAAGGATATAGATACTCTAGAGAGAGTTCAGAGAAGAGCTACTAAACTAGTACATGGATTGCAGGAAAAAACTTACCAGGAAAGGTTAAAGGACCTTAACATGTATAGCTTGGAAGAAAGAAGAGACAGAGGGGATATGATAGAAACCTTTAAATACATAAAGGGAATCAACTCGGTAAAGGAGGAGAGCATATTTAAAAGAAGAAAAACTACCACAAGAGGACACAGTTTTAAATTAGAGGGGCAAAGGTTTAAAAGTAATATGAGGAAGTATTACTTTACTGAGAGAGTAGTGGATGCATGGAATAACCTTCCTGCAGAAGTGGTAGCTGCAAATACAGTGAAGGAGTTTAAGCATGCATGGGATAGGCATAAGGCTATCCTTCATATAAGATAGGGCCAGGGACTATTCATAGGATTCAGATATATTGGGCAGACTAGATGGGCCAAATGGTTCTTATCTGCCGACACATTCTATGTTTCTATGCTCTGTCCTGTGAAACAAGTCGAAGAAACAGCTCGTATATGCTTCCATATGTTGTATACAGCTTCAACAGTATATGTTTTCATGTAAGGAGACAGTTAAATCTACCAAAGCTGCTCTTCCTGAAGAAGAAGAAGGCTCTGTCCTGTGAAACGAGTCGAAGAAACAGCGGAGATGCTACTACTGCCACTTTCCATCCTGAGACCATAATATTGAGGGAATGACTATATTTGGCTATTGTGATAACATGAATCATCCTGTAACTGTCTATACCACGTTATCAAACTCTATAGTGTTTTCTACATTTTCAATTTAGACCCTTCTGTGGGATTTTGTTATTGGATATTGTAATAAAATTTTAACCTAACAATACTTGTTGGTGTGGTACTGTTAATGTCGGTCCTATATAACTGTTTCTTTAGAGGTTCTTTTTTTTATGTGAACAGATGGGGGTGGGGATTTCATTCGTTTTTTCTGATCAGCCCGCTGGCTGATTGAAAAAGAATAAAAAGCACTCCTCTATGGCCAACCTTAGGGACTTAGGAGACCCCTGATCTATGGGCTGCCTAACTATGGCCCTCCAGTTGTTAAGGAACTGCAATTCCCATTGTGCCTAATCATGTCTGTGAATGTCAGAGTTTTACAATGCCTCATTGGACGTGTACTTTCGCAACAGCTGGAGGGTCGTAGTTTGGAGATCCCTGCCATAGATTATGCCATTTTCTTTCTTTCCACAATGGGTGGAACTTAATAAAATTGCTCAATTTCCCCATCAACACAGATGGGGGAATCCCTTCCATAGTGCCATTGTGTTCTGCCAGTGGGAAGCATTCTCTGCTGGAAGAATAGAATGATCACTGCTGGCGGCCATAGCCTCTGGCACTGATCACATGACAAAAATCCGAAAGGCTGATTGTACTGAAGTCAATCGATTTCAATACAACCAGCCTGTCCATGGATGGATTGAATCTCAGGCCTGTCCCTGCTGAATCAGCCGAGGTTCAATCCTTCTATGGCCGACTTTAGATTATAAGATCCTAGAGGGCTGATCTGAATGTGCAATATAAATGTGTAAATTGTCCGCAGTATAGAAATACCTGTGATAAAAAAAATGAATGTTTCAATGAAGTCAGATAAATTGAAAAGTTGTAACTGGTGACTGGTTCTCTTTATGGGATATTTTGTGAAAGCAATAAAGAGTAACAATCCTATGTGGGGACTCTTCTGGACATTTTGTAGAAAGGCAACTCCTATCCTCATATTGATTGGTGGTTCCAAATAACTACTACAGTAGGGAACAGACACAAAAAGATACACTCCGCATCTTTCCCAATGAACTCTTCTGTTTTATTTGACGCAGTTGAAGGCTTTTATATGGAGACACAGAATTTAGAGTTAGGACCACAAAAAATGGGGTGCCTTGACGGGGCTTTGTGACTTACGCATGTATTTGCAAATGGGTGCAACTAAACCCCTGTTTTTAATGCATATGGTTGGATAGGTCAATTTGGTTGGTCGCTGACTGGTCGCTAAGGAGAGCTTGGAATTTTTTTGTGTCTTGTCGAAGGCTTTTATACACATGATTATGTAGGTATCACATTATTGTTACAATTGTACTTTTATGGTAACAAGGGGCGTAACATAGGCAGGCTAATTCTAATAGGACTCGAAATAATGCAAACATTATTAGTGCCGTGTGCAATACATACAAAATAAAATACAATAATATACAGCAAGTAAAAATTTCCTTTACAACCTCACCTCTTTTGATCAATTTTTTGATCACTAACCATACCTACTATCGCCTTTAACCTGGAACCTCCACACGCTTAGGTGGAGGGTAGTCCCGGCCAAAGAGGCAAACTCCATTGTGGAGAATATAATAGCTGAGAGCAGCTTTTTCATTACAAAATTACTTTTTTTTTTTAATTATTTCTTTATTTATCAAAAATTACAGTGTACAGTACAAGGTATGCATAGAACAGTTTGCAAGAATATAATATTTTAAGGTCAACCGGTGAAAACAAACAATAGGCAGCAAAAACAACCATAATCATATTCCACATAGGGTAATAGAACTTCATGTGCAGGACCAAAGCTGGCCAGCAAGGTATAAAACTATGACCCAAGGATCAGGAAGGGTCAATGATTACCAGTGCAAAGGGTCATCGTGTCTCCATAATAGACACCCCTTGAAATGGACCATCTTGAGCATGTAATGCAGGTCTCAAGGGGCACAATCCCCATTGCAGAAAAATAAAAAGAGACATGCTGCTCGAGTATTCGGAAACAGATATGCGGGTCAAGGGATGGTAGTCCCGTAGTAAGAAATATGGGATGGCACTACAGGAAGAGGATTCGTGGATTCAGTGGTTATGAGTGGTGTAATGTGAGCGCCAACTATACAGAGAATGAGGTTGGGATATAGTGGAAATGGGAACAGGTAAAAGAGAAAGGCAATAAAAGAAAGGAGGGTAAATGACTGTAAAGGAGAAGGGATCTGTGCCCCCACCCCCGGGGGCTGCCAGGCATCACTCACACAGAAACATCATGCCGTGCGGCCTCCTGTAGTCTGTATGCGTCTGTACCAACAAAGTACAGACAAGGTCCCCAGGTGTCACAAAAGGACCCCTCCCTACCGTGATGAGTGGCTGTAAGGTCTTCCATGTCCATGTCGTGGATTCAGTGGTTATGAGTGGCGTAATGTGAGCGCCAACTATACAGAGAATGAGGTTGGGATATAGTGGAAATGGGAACAGGTAAAAGAGAAAGGCAATAAAAGAAAGGAGGGTAAATGACTGTAAAGGAGAAGGGATCCATGCCCCCACCCCCGGGGGCTGCCAGGCATCACTCACACAGAAACGTCATGCCGTGTGGCCTCCTGTAGATATGCATCTGTACCAACAAAGTACAGACAAGGTCCCCAGGTGTCACTAAAGGACCCCTCCCTACCGTGATGAGTGGCTGTAAGGTCTTCCATGTCCATGAGTTCATTTATTTTAGTATACCAGAGAGACCTCGTTGGCAGGTGTACCGATCTCCAACAGACAGGAATGCAGGCCCTGGCTGCATTCAGGAGTTGAATGGTCAGGGAGAATTTGTATTTCTTGATCGGCCTCTGCGTGAGGTGGAGCAGGCATGCCGCTGGGTCGTCTGTCAGATCCACATTGGTCAGATGTATAATGGTGTCAGTCACTGTCTGCCAAAAGGGTTTGAGTTTTGGGCACATCCTAAAAATGTGCAGTATGGTGCCCCGTTCACCATTGCAGCTCCAGCATATATCTGGAACCTGCGGGAAATATTGATGGAGAGTTGTGGGCACCCTATACCATCTGTTCAGGATCTTGTACCCAGTTTCCTGAACTTTGAAGCTATGGAGGATTTTTGCGCAAAATACAAAATCTTCTCATTTTGGGAAGCCTGAGATTGTTGAGGTCAGATTCCCATTGGGAAAGAAACTGAGGGCAAAAATCAGATGCCGGGCGAAGCAAGGCCTTGTAGAGAATAGAAAGGCCGTGACGGATTGGTTCTCCCCTCTGACAAATGGATTCCAACTTCGTGAGTTGCCGGGAAATACCCGGCTTGCGGTTGCAGTGATGCAGGAAATGTCTTAATTGAAAACTACACCAGAAGTCCAGGGGGATGGGGGGGGGGGTCGGCAGCAGATGCAACCGCACTCGGAACTAGATTTCCATCATCCCCAAGAAAATCCCAAACACGAGTACCGCCACCCGAGACCAATCACTGGAACTGGGGGTTCTGGGAACCGGGAGGAATCTCAGGATTGCCGAGGACTGGAGTCATGGGAGATGGTAATGGCGAGACTGAGGTGCCAAGGAAGGCCTCTCTGGACACCTGGATCGTAGCGCCCAAGGTAGGACGGCGGAGGAGATCCCCTGGAGTCGGGGAAGCAATCCAGACAAAATGACTTTTCATTGTAAAAAAACTATTGATAAAAAATATTTACAGAGTAATTGGCTGCACACTCCTATGGCCAGAATGGCCTTCTAGCTTAATTGTGAACATGCTGACTTATTAGCATAGGTGATCACAGACAATTCTACATAAAATGGAAGACGTATAGAAGACAATAGGACTTCAACATGACTGAACTACTTTTCAAATCACATTAAATATATATATTTATAAATGTCTTAACAATCCACAAGTCACCTGGCTTTAGTTTATCAGATCCTTCCAAACGTTTAGGATCTGGAATTGGGGAGAAAACACATAAATGAGCTTGTAGACCAGAAACATTCTCTGTGAGATCTGAAAGGAGGCCTTCAGCTGCTGAGACAAATCCCCTTACGGCTTAATAAAAAAATATGTGAAGACATTCAGGCAATCGTTTTCTAGTTTCTTACTCTACTTTTTCCACTACATTGTAGATGGTAGGAGGTGTAAAATAAAACCTCAAAACTTTTTGTAAGGACTCTCTCATAAAAATAGTTCCTCTGTTACTCTCTAGCTTCTGGGACTCCGTACTTACAAACTACTTCTAAAAACACCTTTTACTGTGGCCTTTGCAGTAGTATTTGCCTCTGGCCATCCAGAAAACATGTCCATGCAGATAAAATGCATACTCATAAGATCCTTACTTGGGCATCTTGATATAACCTTTTGTAATCTCTGGAAGGGATGTTCAGCTTTTGGTAACACCTTTGGTAACAGGTAAAACAAGAAACGGTCATTATAAAAAACAACTATGGTGAACCCTGGCACTATCCCACACTCATTTACTAAGATAGCCATAACTGCCTTGACTTATGACACGGTCCATGGGTCAAGCTGCTTCCATGTGTTTTGATGTTAGTATTGCTATCTCAGTAAGAAGCTGGAAGGCTGAAGACAGCCAATCACTTAACCTAGCATGTTTGATTGGTTTACCTGCCGAAGTAAAAACAAACTTCTGGCCCTTCAAATGGAACCAAAAGCTCTGTAAATCTCTATCTATATAAATGTAAAGTCTTTTCATAGCTCACAGGTATTGCTAAAGCATGGAGCTCTTCTTCTTGAGCTGGGGAAGAAGGATCCAATGACTCTGAATGATCGACCGATTATCGGCAAAGCCGATTATGGGAGGGCCGATATTCACTTTTCCCGATATATATCGGTATCGGCCCCGGAACCTGCCGATATTACCGATATTCCAAATATAGTGAAAATATAAAAAGTATCAATTTATAAAATCACACCCAGCGCCTATGAAGTCCTAAACAATAAATAAATGTCCAGCAAATACTATATAAGTCCATCAATCTAATAATCATGAAATGAGAGAATAGTCCATAAATAGAGCACAATACATCATCACATTAGTAGCGCTAGACTCTGAATATCCACCAGCTCACTAGTACATTCACCCTACAATCAGTGAGTGAATCACAGTCCCAACATATGGTGAAAAATACTGTACTGGATAAACAGTAGAATGTTCCAGATAAGTGCTCCTTCCACCACACCACGCAGGGGCATTACTAGGTGGGGAAAAGACCAGGGGCTTCAGCCCGAAGGTAAATTTCATATCCCCCTCTCACATTTTAAATTAGACCCTAACCCTAAGCCATAACCCTAACCATAACATTAACCCTAACCCTAACCCTAAGCCATAACACTAATCCTAATCCTCTAACCCTAACCCTCTAATCCTAACCCTAGCCCTAAAAATAACCCTAACCCTAATTCTAACCCTTAACCTAACCCTCTAAACCTAGGACTAAAATAACCCCTAACCCTAGCCGTAACCATAGCCCTAACCCTAATGCAAATCCTAACTCTAACCCTAGCTCTAGGCCTGACCCTAACCCTAATGCTAACCCTAAGCCATAACCCTAACCCTCTAACCCTAACCCCCTAACGCTAACCCTAGGTATCTAAACCTAACCCTATGTATCTAACCCTAACCCTATGTATCTAACCCTAACCCTAAGTATCTAACCCTAACCCCAAATCCTAGCCCTAGACAAGCCCTAACCCTAGCCAAAACTTCACCCAACCCTAACCCTAACCACTAACCCTAACCTTAACCCCAACCCTAACACTTACCCTAACCCTAAACCATAACCCTAACCCTCTAACTCTAACCATAACACTAACTGTAACACCCTAACCCTCTAACCCTAACCCTTACCCTAATCCTAAAACTCTAACCCTAACCCTAAGTATCTAACCCTATCCCTAACCCTTACCCTAAGCCTAACCCTAACCCCTAACCCTTACCCTAAGCCTAACCCTAACCCTAAGTATCTCACCCTAACCCTATCCCCTAGCCCTAACCCTAACCCCCAGCCCTAACCCTAACCCCCTAACCCTAACCCTCTAACCGTTACCCTTACCCTAATCCTAATGCTCTAACACTAACCCTAACAGTAAGAACCTAACCCTAAGTCCTAACCTTCTAACCATAACCCTCTCACCTTAACCCTAACCCTCTTACCCTAACCCCCTAACCCTCTAACCCTAACCCTAACCCTAAAAATAACCCTAACCCTAATTCTAACCCTAACCCTGTAACCCTAATCCTAACCCTCTAAACCTAGCACTAAAAAAACATTAACCCTAGCAGTAACCATATCCCTAACCCTAATGCTAAGCCATAACCCTAACCCTTAACCCTAACCTTTAACCCAAACCCTAACTCTAACCCCAAACCCTATCCAACCTTAAAACAAACCCTATCTAACCCTAACCCCCCTAACCCTAAATTCAAACCCTACCCCTAACCCTCTAACCCTAACCCTCTAACCCTAAGCAGCAAAAATAACCCTAACCCTAGCCCTAACCCTAATTCTAACCCTAACTCTAACAATAGGTCTGACCCTAACATAATGCTACCCCTAAGCCATAACCCTAACCATAACCCCTAACCCTCTAAACCTAACCCTTAACCCTAACCCTAGACCCTAACTCTAACCCCAAACCCTATACAACCATAAAACGTACCCTATCTAACCCTAACCCTAACTCCCTAACCCTAACCCCTAACCCATCCCTAACCCTAACCTTAACCCTCTATCCCTAACCCCCTAACCCATATCTAACTGTAACCCTAACACTATGTATCAAAACCGAACCCTAACCCTATGTATCTAACCCAAGCCCTAACCCTAACCTAACCCTCTAACCCTAACCCCCTAACGCTAACCCTAGGTATCTAAACCTAACCCTATGTATCTAACCCTAACCCTATGTAACTAACCCTAACCCTAAGTATCTAACCCTAACCCCCAATCCTAGCCCTAGACAAGCCCTAACCCTAACCCAAACCTCACCCAACCCTAACCATTAACCCCTAACCTTAACCCCTAACCCTAACCATTAACCCTAACCTTAACCTCAACCCTAACACTAACTCTAACCCTAACCCTCTAACTCTAACCATAGCACTAACTGTAACACCCTAACCATCTAACCCTTACCCTAATCCTAAAACTCTAACCCTAACCCTAAGTATCTAACCCTATCCATAACCCTAACCCTTACCCTAACCCTAAGTATCTAACCCTAACCCTTACCCTAAACCTAACCCTAACCCTAAGTATCTCATCCTAACCCTATCCCCTAGCCCTAACCCTAAGCCTAACCCTAACCCGAAGTATCTAACCCTAACCCCTAACCCTTACCCTTACCCTAAACCTAACCCTCAGTATCTCACCCTAACCCTATCCCCTAACCCTAAGCCTAACCATAACCCTAAGAATCTAACCCTAACCCTAACTCCCTAACCCTAAATTCTACCCCTAACCCTACCCCTAACCCTCTAACCCTAAGCACTAAAAATAACCATAACCCAAACCCTAATTCTAACCCTAACCCTGTAACCCTAATCCTAACCCTCTAAACCTAGCACTAAAAAATCCCTAACCCTAGCCGTAACCATAGCCCTAACCCTAATGCTAATCCTAACTCTAACCCTAGCTCTAGGCCTGACTCTAACCCTAATGCTAACCCTAAGCCATAACCCTAACCCTTAACCATAACCTTTAACCCAAACCCTAACTCTAACCCCAAACTCTATCCAACCTTAAAACAAACCCTATCTAACCCTAACCCCTAACCCTAACTCCCTAACCCTAAATTCAAACCCTAACCCTACCCCTAACCCTCTAACCCTAAGCCTCTAACCCTAAGCACTAAAAATAACCCTAACCCTAGCCCTAACCCTAATTCTAACCTTAACTCTAACCCTAGCCCTAGGTCTGACCCTAACCCTAATGCTAACCCTAAGCCATAACCCTAACCATAACCCCTAACCCTCTAAACCTAACCCTAGACCCTAACTCTAACCCCAAACCCTATCCAACCTTAAAACATACCCTATCTAACCCTAACCCCCAAACCCTATCTCCCTAACCCTAACTCCTAACCACTAACCCCATCCCTAACCCTAACCTTAACCCTTTATCCCTAACCCCCTAACCCATATCTAACTATAACCCTAACATTATGTATCAAATCCAAACCCTTACCCTATGTATCTAACCCTAACCCTCTATATCTAACCCTAGCCCTAACCTTAACCTAACCCTCTAACCCTAACCCCCTAACGCTAACCCTAGGTATCTAAACCTAACCCTATGTATCTAACCCTAACCCTATGTAACTAACCCTAAGTATCTAACCCTAACCCCCAATCCTAGCCCTAGACAAGCCCTAACCCAAACCTCACCCAACCCTAACCATTAACCCCTAACCTTAACCTCAACCCTAACACTAACTCTAACCCTAACCCTAAACCCTAACCCTCTAACCCTAATTCTCTAACTCTAACCATAGCACTAACTGTAACACCCTAACCCTCTAACCCTAACCCTTACCCTAATCCTAAAACTCTAACCCTAACCCTAAGTATCTAACCCTAGCCCTTACCCTAAGCCTAACCCTAACCCTTACCCTAAACCTAACCCTAAGTATCTCACCCTAACCCTATCCCCTAGCCCTAACCCTAACCCGAAGTATCTAACCCTAACCCCTAACCCTTACCCTAAACCTAACCCTAAGTATCTCACCCTAACCCTATCCCCTAACCCTAAGCCTAACCATAACCCTAAGTATCTAACCCTAACCCTAACTCCCTAACCCTAAATTCTACCCCTAACCCTCTAACCCTAAGCACTAAAAATAACCCTAACCCAAACCCTAACCCTAATTCTAACCCTAACCCTGTAACCCTAATCCTAACCCTCTAAACCTAGCACTAAAAAAACCCTAACCCTAGCCGTAACCATTAGTGTTGAGCGAACACGGACTGTATTATTCGTGTTCGTACCGAATAATTGGATTTTTTTTACCCGAACACGGACACTTTACTGTATGTTCGGGTAAAAATCCGTGTTCGGTCGTTTTATTTCCGGGTTTTGCATGCTTTGGCGCTCTTTTCATGGCGGGCTTTCAACAGCCAATCAACAATCGTTTAACTGGTGTGCCTTAAGCCATCCCAGCCATGCCTGCAAATGTCTTAGTAGCTGTGATTGGCCGTCTGAAGCATGTGACCAAGTCTTTATAAGTTCGAGGCAGCCGCCGCAGCAGCGTCATTCTGCTGCTTAGCTAAGGGACAGAGCACACATCAATGTGCTGGCTGCTGATTAGGGAAAGATAGGCAGGAAAAAAACATTTGTGTCCGGATAGAATTGAGGGACAGGTCGGAGTGTTTAGGCAGGGCGAGTTGTAGGCATTTTAGGGATAGAGTCTGCTGAATTATAGGGTCAGTGTCTTCTACAAACTACAATCGATATTGCTGTGTGGGGGGTGGGGTGAATCTGCACTCAATCCTGATCTACGATCTCTTCTCAATCCTGTTAGGGACAGAGTCTGCTGAATTTTAGGGAAACTGTGTTCTACAAACTACAATCGATATTGCTGTGTGGTGTGGGATTGGAGATAGGCAGGTGTCAGTGATCCACATCCATTTTTCTGTGTGTGAGCTGCAGTGAACACAATCTTTTTGGGCTGCAGTGAACACAATCTTTTTGGGCTGCAGTGAACACAATCTTTTTGGGCTGCAGTGAACACAATCTTTTTGGGGTGCAGTGAACAAAATCTTTTTGGGGTGCAGTGAACACAATCCTTTTTGGTGTGCAGTGAACACAATCTTTGTGGGGTGCAGTGAACAAAATCCTTTGTGGGGTGCAGTGAACACAATCTTTTTGGGGTGCAGTGAACAAAATCCTTTTTGGGGTGCAGTGAACAACATCCTTTTTGGGGTGCAGTGAACACAATCTTTTTGGGGTGCAGTGAACAAAATCCTTTGTGGGGTGCAGTGAACACAATCTTTTTGGGGTGCAGTGAACACAATCTTTTTGGGGTGGAGTGAACAACATCCTTTTTGGGGTGCAGTGAACAAAATCCTTTTTGGGGTGCAGTGAACAAAATCATTTTTGGGGTGCAGTGAACACAATCTTTTTGGGGTGCAGTGAACACAATCTTTGTGGGGTGCAGTGAACACAATCTTTTTGGGGTGGAGTGAACAACATCCTTTTTGGGGTGCAGTGAACAACATCCTTTTTGGGGTGCAGTGAACACAATCTTTTTGGGGTGCAGTGAACACAATCTTTGTGGGGTACAGTGAACAGAATCTTTGTGGGGTGCAGTGAACACAATCTTTGGGGGGTACAGTGAACACAATCTTTTTGGGGTGCAGTGAACACAATCTTTGTGGGGTGCAGTGAACACAATCTTTTTGGGGTGGAGTGAACAAAATCATTTTTGGGGTGCAGTGAACAACATCCTTTTTGGGGTGCAGTGATCAAAATCCTTTTTGGGGTGCAGTGAACACAATCTTTTTGGGGTGCAGTGAACAAAATCCTTTGTGGGGTGCAGTGAACAGAATCTTTGTGGGGTGCAGTGAACACAATCTTTGGGGGGGTACAGTGAACACAATCTTTTTGGGGTGCAGTGAACACAATCTTTGTGGGGTACAGTGAACAGAATCTTTGTGGGGTGCAGTGAACACAATCTTTGGGGGGTACAGTGAACACAATCTTTTTGGGGTGCAGTGAACACAATCTTTGGGGGGTACAGTGAACACAATCTTTTTGGGGTGCAGTGAACACAATCTTTGTGGGGTGCAGTGAACACAATCTTTGGGGGGGTACAGTGAACACAATCTTTTTGGGGTGCAGTGAACAACATCCTTTTAGGGTGCAGTGAACACAATCTTTGTGGGGTGCAGTGAACAACATCCTTTTAGGGTGCAGTGAACACAATCTTTGTGGGGTACAGTGAACAGAATCTTTGTGGGGTGCAGTGAACACAATCTTTGGGGGGTACAGTGAACACAATCTTTGTGAGGTGCAGTGAACACAATCTTTGTGGGGTGCAGTGAACACAATCATTGTGGGGTGCAGTGAACTCAATCTTTGTGGGGTACAGTGAACACAATCTCATACTTCTGAAGATTTGAGGGTGCTGCCTGTTCCATACTCCCCCTACTCCTCATCTAGCCTTTTAGGGGTACAAACAATAGTAATTGGGGCCTAGTGTGGTTGTGTACGTGTGATATACATACACTTTTTTTGGATCATATTTTCTATTCCGCTATTTAATCAAAAACCTTTGGGGATCAGTTAAATTGGGGGATAGTCTGTGTTGGTACGTGTGAGAGAGATCCACCTTTCCAAGTTGTTGGGGTTCATCTCATACTTCTGAAGGTTTGAGGGTGCTGCCTGTTCCATACTCCCCCTACTCCTCATCTAGCCTTTTAGGGGTACAAACAATAGTAATTGGGGCCCAGTGTGGTTGTGTACGTGTGATATACATACACTTTTTTTGGATCATATTTTCTATTCCGCTATTTAATCAAAAACCTTTGGGGATCAGTTAAATTGGGGGATAGTCTGTGTTGGTACGTGTGAGAGAGATCCACCTTTCCAAGTTGTTGGGGTTCATCTCATACTTCTGAAGGTTTGAGGGTGCTGCCTGTTCCATACCCCCCCTACTCCTCATCTAGCCTTTTAGGGGTACAAACAATAGTAATTGGGGCCTAGTGTGGTTGTGTACGTGTGATATACATACACTTTTTTTGGATCATATTTTCTATTCCGCTATTTAATCAAAAACCTTTGGGGATCAGTTAAATTGGGGGATAGTCTGTGTTGGTACGTGTGAGAGAGATCCACCTTTCCAAGTTTTTGGGGTTCATCTCATACTTCTGAAGATTTGAGGGTGCTGCCTGTTCCATACCCCCCCTACTCCTCATCTAGCCTTTTAGGGGTACAAACAATAGTAATTGGGGCCTAGTGTGGTTGTGTACGTGTGATATACATACACTTTTTTTGGATCATATTTTCTATTCCGCTATTTAATCAAAAACCTTTGGGGATCAGTTAAATTGGGGGATAGTCTGTGTTGGTACGTGTGAGAGAGATCCACCTTTCCAAGTTGTTGGGGTTCATCTCATACTTCTGAAGGTTTGAGGGTGCTGCCTGTTCCATACCCCCCCTACTCCTCATCTAGCCTTTTAGGGGTACAAACAATAGTAATTGGGGCCTAGTGTGGTTGTGTACGTGTGATATACATACACTTTTTTTGGATCATATTTTCTATTCCGCTATTTAATCAAAAACCTTTGGGGATCAGTTAAATTGGGGGATAGTCTGTGTTGGTACGTGTGAGAGAGATCCACCTTTCCAAGTTGTTGGGGTTCATCTCATACTTCTGAAGGTTTGAGGGTGCTGCCTGTTCCATACCCCCCCTACTCCTCATCTAGCCTTTTAGGGGTACAAACAATAGTAATTGGGGCCTAGTGTGGTTGTGTACGTGTGATATACATACACTTTTTTTGGATCATATTTTCTATTCCGCTATTTAATCAAAAACCTTTGGGGATCTGTTAAATTGGGGGATAGTCTGTGTTGGTACGTGTGAGAGAGATCCACCTTTCCAAGTTGTTGGGGTTCATCTCATACTTCTGAAGGTTTGAGGGTGCTGCCTGTTCCATACCCCCCCTACTCCTCATCTAGCCTTTTAGGGGTACAAACAATAGTAATTGGGGCCTAGTGTGGTTGTGTACGTGTGATATACATACACTTTTTTTGGATCATATTTTCTATTCCGCTATTTAATCAAAAACCTTTGGGGATCAGTTAAATTGGGGGATAGTCTGTGTTGGTACGTGTGAGAGAGATCCACCTTTCCAAGTTGTTGGGGTTCATCTCATACTTCTGAAGGTTTGAGGGTGCTGCCTGTTCCATACTCCCCCTACTCCTCATCTAGCCTTTTAGGGGTACAAACAATAGTAATTGGGGCCTAGTGTGGTTGTGTACGTGTGATATACATACACTTTTTTTGGATCATATTTTCTATTCCGCTATTTAATCAAAAACCTTTGGGGATCAGTTAAATTGGGGGATAGTCTGTGTTGGTACGTGTGAGAGAGATCCACCTTTCCAAGTTGTTGGGGTTCATCTCATACTTCTGAAGGTTTGAGGGTGCTGCCTGTTCCATACTCCCCCTACTCCTAGCCTTTTAGGGGTACAAACAATAGTAATTGGGGCCTAGTGTGGTTGTGTACGTGTGATATACATACACTTTTTTTGGATCATATTTTCTATTCCGCTATTTAATCAAAAACCTTTGGGGATCAGTTAAATTGGGGGATAGTCTGTGTTGGTACGTGTGAGAGAGATCCACCTTTCCAAGTTGTTGGGGTTCATCTCATACTTCTGAAGGTTTGAGGGTGCTGCCTGTTCCATACTCCCCCTACTCCTCATCTAGCCTTTTAGGGGTACAAACAATAGTAATTGGGGCCCAGTGTGGTTGTGTACGTGTGATATACATACACTTTTTTTGGATCATATTTTCTATTCCGCTATTTAATCAAAAACCTTTGGGGATCAGTTAAATTGGGGGATAGTCTGTGTTGGTACGTGTGAGAGAGATCCACCTTTCCAAGTTGTTGGGGTTCATCTCATACTTCTGAAGGTTTGAGGGTGCTGCCTGTTCCATACTCCCCCTACTCCTCATCTAGCCTTTTAGGGGTACAAACAATAGTAATTGGGGCCTAGTGTGGTTGTGTACGTGTGATATACATACACTTTTTTTGGATCATATTTTCTATTCCGCTATTTAATCAAAAACCTTTGGGGATCAGTTAAATTGGGGGATAGTCTGTGTTGGTACGTGTGAGAGAGATCCACCTTTCCAAGTTTTTGGGGTTCATCTCATACTTCTGAAGATTTGAGGGTGCTGCCTGTTCCATACCCCCCCTACTCCTCATCTAGCCTTTTAGGGGTACAAACAATAGTAATTGGGGCCTAGTGTGGTTGTGTACGTGTGATATACATACACTTTTTTTGGATCATATTTTCTATTCCGCTATTTAATCAAAAACCTTTGGGGATCAGTTAAATTGGGGGATAGTCTGTGTTGGTACGTGTGAGAGAGATCCACCTTTCCAAGTTGTTGGGGTTCATCTCATACTTCTGAAGGTTTGAGGGTGCTGCCTGTTCCATACTCCCCCTACTCCTCATCTAGCCTTTTAGGGGTACAAACAATAGTAATTGGGGCCTAGTGTGGTTGTGTACGTGTGATATACATACACTTTTTTTGGATCATATTTTCTATTCCGCTATTTAATCAAAAACCTTTGGGGATCAGTTAAATTGGGGGATAGTCTGTGTTGGTACGTGTGAGAGAGATCCACCTTTCCAAGTTGTTGGGGTTCATCTCATACTTCTGAAGGTTTGAGGGTGCTGCCTGTTCCATACCCCCCCTACTCCTCATCTAGCCTTTTAGGGGTACAAACAATAGTAATTGGGGCCTAGTGTGGTTGTGTACGTGTGATATACATACACTTTTTTTGGATCATATTTTCTATTCCGCTATTTAATCAAAAACCTTTGGGGATCAGTTAAATTGGGGGATAGTCTGTGTTGGTACGTGTGAGAGAGATCCACCTTTCCAAGTTTTTGGGGTTCATCTCATACTTCTGAAGATTTGAGGGTGCTGCCTGTTCCATACTCCTCCTCCTACTGCTCAACCATCCTTTTAGGGGTACAAACAATAGTAGTTGGGGCCTAGTGTGGTGGTGTACGTGCGAGATACATACACTTTCTTTTTGATCATATTTTCTATTCCGCTATTCAATTAAAACCTTTGGGGATCAATTCATTTGCGAGATAGTCTGTGTCGGTACGTGTGAGATCCACCTTTCCAAGTTGTTGGGGTTCATCTCATACTTCTGAAGATTTGAGGGTGCTGCCTGTTCCATACTCCTGCTCCTACTGCTCAACCATCCTTTTAGGGGTACAAACAATAGTAATTGGGGCCTAGTGTGGTTGTGTACGTGCGAGATACATACACTTTTTTTGATCATATTTCCTATTCCGCTATTCAATAAAAACCTTTGAGGATCAATTGAATTGCGGGATAGTCTGTGTCGGTACGTGTGAGATCCACCTTTCCAAGTTTTTGGGGTTCATCTCATACTTCTGAAGATTTGAGGGTGCTGCCTGTTCCATACTCCTCCTCCTACTCCTCATCCATCCTTTTAGGGGTACAAACAATAGTAATTGGGGCCTAGTGTGGTTGTGTACGTGCGAGATACATACACTTTTTTTGATCATATTTCCTATTCCGCTATTCAATAAAAACCTTTGAGGATCAATTGAATTGCGGGATAGTCTGTGTTGGTACGTGTGAGAGAGATCCACCTTTCCAAGTTGTTGGGGTTCATCTCATACTTCTGAAGGTTTGAGGGTGCTGCCTGTTCCATACTCCCCCTACTCCTCATCTAGCCTTTTAGGGGTACAAACAATAGTAATTGGGGCCCAGTGTGGTTGTGTACGTGTGATATACATACACTTTTTTTGGATCATATTTTCTATTCCGCTATTTAATCAAAAACCTTTGGGGATCAGTTAAATTGGGGGATAGTCTGTGTTGGTACGTGTGAGAGAGATCCACCTTTCCAAGTTGTTGGGGTTCATCTCATACTTCTGAAGGTTTGAGGGTGCTGCCTGTTCCATACTCCCCCTACTCCTCATCTAGCCTTTTAGGGGTACAAACAATAGTAATTGGGGCCTAGTGTGGTTGTGTACGTGTGATATACATACACTTTTTTTGGATCATATTTTCTATTCCGCTATTTAATCAAAAACCTTTGGGGATCAGTTAAATTGGGGGATAGTCTGTGTTGGTACGTGTGAGAGAGATCCACCTTTCCAAGTTTTTGGGGTTCATCTCATACTTCTGAAGATTTGAGGGTGCTGCCTGTTCCATACCCCCCCTACTCCTCATCTAGCCTTTTAGGGGTACAAACAATAGTAATTGGGGCCTAGTGTGGTTGTGTACGTGTGATATACATACACTTTTTTTGGATCATATTTTCTATTCCGCTATTTAATCAAAAACCTTTGGGGATCAGTTAAATTGGGGGATAGTCTGTGTTGGTACGTGTGAGAGAGATCCACCTTTCCAAGTTGTTGGGGTTCATCTCATACTTCTGAAGGTTTGAGGGTGCTGCCTGTTCCATACTCCCCCTACTCCTCATCTAGCCTTTTAGGGGTACAAACAATAGTAATTGGGGCCTAGTGTGGTTGTGTACGTGTGATATACATACACTTTTTTTGGATCATATTTTCTATTCCGCTATTTAATCAAAAACCTTTGGGGATCAGTTAAATTGGGGGATAGTCTGTGTTGGTACGTGTGAGAGAGATCCACCTTTCCAAGTTGTTGGGGTTCATCTCATACTTCTGAAGGTTTGAGGGTGCTGCCTGTTCCATACCCCCCCTACTCCTCATCTAGCCTTTTAGGGGTACAAACAATAGTAATTGGGGCCTAGTGTGGTTGTGTACGTGTGATATACATACACTTTTTTTGGATCATATTTTCTATTCCGCTATTTAATCAAAAACCTTTGGGGATCAGTTAAATTGGGGGATAGTCTGTGTTGGTACGTGTGAGAGAGATCCACCTTTCCAAGTTTTTGGGGTTCATCTCATACTTCTGAAGATTTGAGGGTGCTGCCTGTTCCATACTCCTCCTCCTACTGCTCAACCATCCTTTTAGGGGTACAAACAATAGTAGTTGGGGCCTAGTGTGGTGGTGTACGTGCGAGATACATACACTTTCTTTTTGATCATATTTTCTATTCCGCTATTCAATTAAAACCTTTGGGGATCAATTCATTTGCGAGATAGTCTGTGTCGGTACGTGTGAGATCCACCTTTCCAAGTTGTTGGGGTTCATCTCATACTTCTGAAGATTTGAGGGTGCTGCCTGTTCCATACTCCTGCTCCTACTGCTCAACCATCCTTTTAGGGGTACAAACAATAGTAATTGGGGCCTAGTGTGGTTGTGTACGTGCGAGATACATACACTTTTTTTGATCATATTTCCTATTCCGCTATTCAATAAAAACCTTTGAGGATCAATTGAATTGCGGGATAGTCTGTGTCGGTACGTGTGAGATCCACCTTTCCAAGTTTTTGGGGTTCATCTCATACTTCTGAAGATTTGAGGGTGCTGCCTGTTCCATACTCCTCCTCCTACTCCTCATCCATCCTTTTAGGGGTACAAACAATAGTAATTGGGGCCTAGTGTGGTTGTGTACGTGCGAGATACATACACTTTTTTTGATCATATTTCCTATTCCGCTATTCAATAAAAACCTTTGAGGATCAATTGAATTGCGGGATAGTCTGTGTCGGTACGTGTGAGATCCACCTTTCCAAGTTTTTGGGGTTCATCTCATACTTCTGAAGATTTGAGGGTGCTGTCTGTTCCATACTCCTCCTACTCCTCATCCATCCTTTTAGGGGTAGAAACAATAGTAATTGGGGCCTAGTGTGGTTTTGTACGTGCGAGATACATACACTTTTTTGGATCATATTTCCTATTCCGCTATTCAATAAAAACCTTTCTAGGGCAAGATCTTAAATTACAGAAATATGAGGAGACCGTCAAATAAGGGCCGTGGCCTGGGTCGTGGTGCTGCTGGTAGAGCTCCTGTTGCAAGGAGAGGACGTGGTCGATCTGTGCCAGCTACACGCACAAGTGAAACACCTTCCTCAAGTGTGAGTAGGCGACAGAACCTGCATCAGTATTTGGTAGGGCATCAAACGCCCCTAGAAGTGATGAGGCCAGAACAAGTTGAGGCGATAGTAGATTGGTTTGCTGCTGACAGTGCCTCCAGTTCCTTCACATTGTCTCCCACCCAGTCTACTGCAGAAAGGTCAGAGTTGGCACCTGCAGCCAATGTCCAACCGTCTTTCACCTCACCCCCTTGCAAATCAGGCCAGCAGTCTGAGCCCCAAGCCATACAGCAGTCTCTTATTCTTTTTGAGGACTCTGTCAGCAGGGTTTCCCAGGGCCATCCACCTAGCCCTGCCCCAGAAGTGGAAGAGATTGAGTGCAGCGATGCCCAACCACTTATTTCTCAAGATGAGTACATGCAAGGATCATCGCAGCACGTCTCCGATGATGACGAAACGCAGGTGCCAACTGCTGCGGCGTTCAGCATTGTGGAGACCGACAAGGAGGGCAGGGGTGAAGACTGGGTGGAAGATGATGTGGAGGACGATGAGGTCCTCGACCCCACATGGAATGAACGTCATGCAGGTGACCTGAGTAGTTTGGAGGAAGAGGCGGTGGTCGCACAGAGCCACCAGCACAGCAGAAGAGGGAGCAGGGTGCAGAAGCGGAGCGGCCGTGCCCTAGACACTACGCCCGCTACTGCCCAACGCAGCAAGGGAACGAGCGCACCAAAGTCAGCTCAAAGGAGTTCTCTAGCGTGGAAGTTCTTTAGAAAATGTGCTGATGACAGGACACGAGTGGTTTGCACCCTGTGCAATCAGAGCTTGAAGCGAGGCATAAACCTTCTCAACCTGAGCACAACCTGCATGATCAGGCATCTAAGTGCAAAGCACGAGCTGCAGTGGAGTACACACCTTCAAAACCAAGAAACGTCTCTGGCTCATCCTGCTTCCTCTTCTGCTGCAGTCTCGGCCGCTCCAGCCACATCTGTAGTGATACCGGCACCTGCCACCCCGCAAACAGACGATCTGTCAGCAACACCACCACCTGGGTCACCAACAACCATCTCCACAATGTCCCGTGGAAGCGTTCAGCTTTCCATCTCCCAAACACTTGAGAGGAAGAGGAAGTACCCCCCTACCCACCCGCGATCCCTGGCCCTGAATGCCAGCATTTCAAAATTATTGGCCTTTGAAATGCTGTCATTCCGTCTGGTGGAGACGCACAGTTTTAAAAACCTTATGTCGGTGGCTGTCCCACAGTACGTCGTGCCCAGCCGCCACTACTTTTCCAGGCAAGCCATCCCTTCCCTGCACAACCAAGTGGGGGAAAATATCAGGTGTGCACTGCGCAACGCCATCTGTGCCAAGGTCCACCTAACTACGGATACGTGGACCAGTAAGCACGGTCAGGGGCGTTATATCTCCCTAACGGCACACTGGGTAAATGCAGTGGCGGATGGGCCTGAGGCGGATAGCAATTTGGCGCATGTCCTTCCACCACCGAGGATTGCAGGGCGCTTCAGTTTGCCTCCTGTTCCTAACTCCTCCTACTCCGCTTCCTCATCCTCTACCGCCTCCTCATCCGGACAGCGTAACACCTTCACCACCAACTTCAGCACGGCCAGGGGTAAACGACAGCAGGCAGTTTTACAACTTGCCTGTTTGGGGGACAAACCACACACCGCGCAGGAGTTGTGGAGGAGCATGGAACAGCAGACAAATGAGTGGTTGCTGCCAGCGAGCCTCAAGCCCGGCCTGGTGGTGTGCGATAACGGGCGAAATCTCATAGCAGCTCTGGGCCTAGCCGGTTTGACGCACATCCCTTGCCTGGCGCATGTGCTGAATTTGGTGGTGCAGAGGTTCCTTAAAAACTACCCCGATATGTCAGAGCTGCTGCAGAAAGTGCGGGCCGTTTGTGCGCACTTTCGGCGTTCTCACCCTGCTGCTGCTCGCCTGGCAGCGCTGCAGCGTAACTTCGGCCTTCCCGCTCGCCTCATATGTGACGTGCCCACAAGGTGGAACTCCACCTTGCACATGCTGGAAAGACTGTGCGAGCAGCAGCAGGCCATAGTGGAGTTTCAGCTGCAGCACGCACGCGTGAGTCGCTCTGCGGAACAGCACCACTTCACCACCAATAACTGGGCCTCCATGCGAGACCTGTGTGCCTTGTTGCGCTGTTTTGAGTACTCCACCAACATGGCCAGTGGCAATGACGCCGTTCTCAGCTTAACTATCCCACTTCTATGCCTCCTTGAAAAAACAATTCGGGCGATGATGGAAGAGGATGTGGCACAGGATGAGGAGGAGGAGGAGGATGAAGAGGTAACATTTCCAAGGCTTTCAGGGCAGTCATTCGCAAGGGGCTCCGAGGGTGGGTTCCTGCACACGCAAACGCCAGGGACGCAATTGTCCAGCAGGGGCACAGTTCTGGAGGATGAGGAGGATGAGGAGGAGGAGGAGCTGGAGGAGGAGATGGAACCATGTTCACAGCAGGGTGGCACCCAGGCCAGCTCATGGCCATCACTGGTGCGTGGCTGGGGGGATACAGAGGACACGGACGATACACCTCCCACAGAGGACAGCCTTTCGTTGCCTCTGGGCAGCCTGGCACACATGAGCGATTACATGCTGCAGTGTCTCCACAACGACCGCCGAGTTGCCCACATTCTAACTTGTGCTGATTACTGGGTGGCCACGCTGCTGGATCCCCGTTACAAGGACAACGTACCGTCCTTAATTCACTCACTGGAGCGCGATCGCAAGATGCGCGAGTACAAGCGCACGCTGGTAGACGCCATGCTGCTGGCATTCCCATCTGACAGCGGGGCCACAGTGGAAGCACAAGGCAGAGGAGGAGGAGGAGGAGGTCGCCAACGCAACCAGGGCACCGCCAGCACCTCAGAAGGCAGGGTTAGCATGGCCGAAATGTGGAAAAGCTTTGTCAGCACGCCACAACAAACAGCAGCACCAGCAGCTCAGATGGAACGTCTTAGCAGGAGGCAGCATTTTACCAACATGGTGGAGCAGTATGTGTGCACACGCCTACATGTAGTGAATGACGGGTCTGCCCCCTTCAACTTCTGGGTCTCCAAATTGGGCACATGGCCTGAGCTTGCCCTTTACGCCTTGGAGGTGCTGGCGTGCCCTGCAGCCAGTGTATTATCTGAACGGGTATTTAGCACGGCTGGGGGCGTTATAACAGACAAGCGCAGCCGCCTGTCCAGAGACAATGTGGACAAGCTCACGTTCATTAAAATGAACCAGGCATGGATCCCACGGGACTTTTCCGTACCTTATGCAGAATAGCAATGGATACCGACCTTACCCACCCATTGTTCCATTTTTGCTCTTTCTCACTCTTTTGGGGTGTACCCTCATTTAAAATTTTTGAAAAGAAGCAGTGTTGGCTACCTCGTCCTCCTCCTCAGGGCCAGATTAATGTAGGGGCTATTGGAGCTGCAGCTCCAGGCCCCTACCTTTTATATAGGCCCCGGGTTGGCCATATTCACTGTTACCGCTCTTCTGTCACTTGTAAACACAGAAGTCTGGCTTCTATGCTCGCTTCCCCAGGCAGCACCCTCAGAACCTCCCCACACAGCGTGAAGGCCGGACAAGGAGGGACAGTTGGCGATGCATGGATGTGTTTATGGGCTTCAGAGACAGCATCCCATGTTGAATTAGGCATGCATGGCTGCACCCTTCCTCCTCTGGGTGCATGGCAAGGCACGGCCCTTAAGGCCCTTCAAAATCCTCAGCACCAAGCCCATGATGCTGTTAATCCGGCCCTGGTCCTCCTCCACCGCCGCTTCCACCTACACCGCCCATAGGTGTGCGCAGCCTATTGCATTAAGGTGTGCACCCCAAAGTTGAAATACACATGCATGTGTTTGCCAGCAGGGAGAGTAATGTATCGGGGCCATGTACCTGTAGGCAAGGAGAAATAGAGCAGAGCAGGTCCCAGGGAGATCTTTCCCATCTCCTCACTGGCAATGCTATGTGCCCTAGGTGATTAGGGTGTGCCCAGGCACACCCAGCACACCCTGTGCGCACGCCTATGTCACCGCCACATCCACCACCACCTCAACCTCCCTCCTACTCCATATGGGCCTCGTCCTTCAGAGATGAAGAAGAACATTGTTTTATTTTTCTGGTTTTTTTTTGTTGTTTTAAGTTATTTCCCTATCCACATTTGTTTGCAGAGCACTTGCCATGCTCTTAATTACGTTTTGCTGCCATTTGCAGCACTCTAGCCCTTTCCTTTGGTGTTTTAGAGCCATTTTAGTGCCTTAAAGTTCGGGTCCCCATTGACTTCAATGGGGTTCGGTGTCCGGGAAAAGTTCGGTAAAAGTCGGGACACGGACCCGGACTTTTTTTTAAAGTTCGGCCGAACCCGTCGAACACGGACATCTAGGTGTCCGCTCAACCCTAGTAACCATAGCCCTAACCCTTAACCCTAACCTTTAACCCTAACTCTAACCCCAAACCCTATCCAACCTTATAACAAACCCTATCTAACCCTATCCCCCTAACCCTAACTCCCTAACCCTAAATTCAAACCCCAAACCTACCCCTAACCCTCTAACCCTAACCCTCTAACCCTAAGCACTAAAAATAACCCTAACCCTAATTCTAACCCTAACTCTAACCCTAGCCCTAACCCCAATTCTAACCCTAACTCTAACCCTAGCCCTAGGTCTGACCCTAACCCTATTGCTAACCCTAAGCCATAACCCTAACCCTAACCATAACCATAACCCCTAACCCTCTAAACCTAACCCTAGACCCTAACTCTAACCCCAAACCCTATCCAACCTTAAAACTTACCCTATCTAACCCTAACCCCCAAACCCTAACCCTAACTCCCTAACCCTAACTCCTAACCCCATCCCTAACCCTAACCTTAACCCTCTATCCCTAACCCCCTAACCCATATCTAACTGTAACCCTAACACTATGTATCAAATCCAAACCCTTACCCTATGTATCTAACCCTAACCCTCTATATCTAACCTAAGCCCTAACCCTAACCTAACCCTCTAACCTTAACCCCCTAACGCTAACCCTAGGTATCTAAACCTAACCCTATGTATCTAACCCTAACCCTATGTAACTAACCCTAACCCTAAGTAAGTAACCCTAACACCTAACCCCCAATCCTAGCCCTAGACAAGCCCTAACCCTAACCCAAACCTCACCCAACCCTAACCCTAACCATTAACCCCTAACCTTAACCCCTAACCCTAACCACTAACCCTAACCTTAACCCCAACACTAACCCTAACCCTAAACCATAAACCTAACCCTCTAACCCTAACCCTCTAACTCTAACACTAACTGTAACACCCTAACCCTCTAACCCTAACCCTCTAACTCTAACCATAGCACTAACTGTAACACCCTAACCCTCTAACCCTAACCCTTACCCTAATCCTAAAACTCTAACCCTAACCCTAAGTATCTAACCCTATCCCTAACCCTAACCCTTACCTTAGACCTAACCCTCTTACCCTAACCCCCTAACCCTCTAACCCTAACCCTAAAAATAACCCTAACCCTAATTCTAACCCTAACCCTGTAACCCTAATCCTAACCCTCTAAACCTAGCACTAAAAAAACCCTAACCCTAGCCGTAACCATAGCCCTAACCCTAATGCTAACCCTAACTCTAACCCTAGCTCTAGGCCTGACCCTAACCCTAATGCTAACCCTAAGCCATAACCCTAACCCTTAACCCTAACCTTTAACCCAAACCCTAAACCCTAACCCTAACTCTAACCCCAAACCCTATCCAACCTTAAAACAAATCCTATCTAACCCTAACCCCCCTAACCCTAAATTCTAACCCTAACCCTACCCCTAACGCTCTAACCCTAACCCCCTAACCCTAAGCAGTAAAAATAACCCTAACCCTAGCCCTAACCCTAATTCTAACCCTAACTCTAACAATAGGTCTGACCCTAACCCTAATGCTAACCCTAAGCCATAACCTTAACCATAACCCCTAACCCTCTTAACCTAACCCTTAACCCTAACCCTAGACCCTAACTCTAACCCCAAACCCTATCCAACCTTAAAACGTACCCTATCTAACCCTAACCCTAACTCCCTAACCCTAACTCCTAACCCCTAACCCATCCCTAACCCTAACCTTAACCCTCTATCCCTAACCCCCTAACCCATATATAACTGTAACCCTAACACTATGTATCAAAACCGAACACTAACCCTATGTATCTAACCCTAACCCTCTATATCTAACCCAAGCCCTAACCCTAACCTAACCCTCTAACCCTAACCCCCTAACGCTAACCCTAGGTATCTAAACCTAACCCTATGTATCTAACCCTAACCCTATGTAACTAACCCTAACCCTAAGTATCTAACACTAACCCCTAACCCCCAATCCTAGCCCTAGACAAGCCCTAACCCTAACCCAAACCTCACCCAACCCTAACCATTAACCCCTAACCCCTAACCTTAACCCCTAACCCTAACCACTAACCCTAACATTTACCTTAACCCTAACCCTAACCCTAACACTAACTCTAACCCTAACCCTCTAACCCTAACCCTCTAACTCTAACCATAGCACTAACTGTAACATCCTAACCCTCTAACCCTAACCCTTACCCTAATCCTAAAACCCTAACCCTAAGTATCTAACCCTATCCCTAACCCTTACCCTTAACCTAAGCCTAACCCTAACCCTAAGTATCTCACCCTAACCCTATCCCCTAGCCCTAACCCTAACCGTAAGCCTAACCATAACTCTAAGTATCTAACCCTAACCCTAACTCCCTAACCCTAAATTCTACCACTAACCCTACCCCTAACCCTCTAACCTTAAGCACTAAAAATAACCCTAACCCAAACCCTAACCCTAATTCTAACCCTAACCCTAACCCTATAACCCTAATCCTAACCCTCTAAACCTAGCACTAAAAAAACCCTAACCCTAGCCGTAACCATAGCCCTAACCCTAATGCTAACCCTAACTCTAACCCTAGCTCTAGGCCTGACTCTAACCCTAATGCTAACCCTAAGCCATAACCCTAACCCTAACCCTTAACCCTAACCTTTAACCCAAACCCTAACTCTAATCCCAAACCCTATCCAACCTTAAAACAAACCCTATCTAACCCTTACCCCCTAACCCTAAATTCAAACCCTAACCCTACCCCTAACCCTCTAACCCTAACCCTCTAACCCTAAGCACTAAAAATAACCCTAACCCTAGCCCTAACCCTAATTCTAACCCTAAGCCATAACCCTAACCCTAACCATAACCCCTAACCCTCTAAACCTAACCCTAGACCCTAACTCTAACCCCAAACCCTATCCAACTTTAAAACGTACCCTTTCTAACCCTAACCCCCAAACCCTAACCCTAACTCCCTAACCCTAACTCCTAACCCCTAACTCCATCCCTTACCTTAACCCTCTATCCCTAACCCCCTAACCCATATCTAACTGTAACCCTAACACTATGTATCAAATCCAAACCCTTACCCTATGTATCTAACCCTAACCCTCTATATCTAACCCTAGCCCTAACCCTAACCTAACCCTCTAACCTTAACCCCCTAACGCTAACCCTAGGTATCTAAACTTAACCCTATGTATCTAACCCTAATCCTATGTAACTAACCCTAACCCTAAGTATCCAACCCTAACCCCTAACCCCCAATCCTAGCCCTAGACAAGCCCTAACCCTAACCCAAACCTCACCCAACCCTAACCCTAACCATTAACCCCTAACCTTAACCCCTAACCCTAACCACTAACCCTAACCTTAACCCCAACCCTAACACTAACCCTAAACCATAACCCTGAGAAACTTAACATAAATAAATCCCCGGGACCGGATGGCTTGCACCCGAGGGTTCTTAATGAGCTCAGCCAGGTGATTGCCAGACCATTATTCTTGATCTTTAAGGATAGTTTACAGACGGGTATGGTGCCAGCTGATTGGAAAAAAGCCAACGTGGTACCAATATTTAAAAAGGGGCCGAGATATATCCCGGGTAACTATAGGCCGGTCAGCCTAACATCAGTAGTCTGCAAAATTTTGGAGGGGATGTTAAGGGACCACATACAAGACTTTAGTAATGAAAACGGTATTATAAGTAGAAATCAACATGGATTCATGAAAAATCGTTTGTGCCAAACCAATCTATTAACCTTCTACGAAGAAGTGAGCTGCCACCTAGATAAAGGTAAGCCTATGGATGTGGTGTATCTGGATAAAGGAAGGCCTGTGGATGGGGTGTATCTGGATAAAGGAAGGCCTGTGGATGTGGTGTATCTGGATAAAGGAAGGTCTGTGGATGTGGTGTATCTGGATAAAGGAAGGTCTGTGGATGTGGTGTATCTGGATAAAGGAAGGCCTGTGGATGGGGTGTATCTGGATAAAGGAAGGCCTGTGGATGTGGTGTATCTGGACTTTGCAAAGGCCTTTGACACCGTTCCCCACAAACGCTTACTATACAAACTAAGGAAGGTAGGTATGGACCATAAGGTGAGTACCTGGATAGAGAACTGGCTCCAGGGGAGAGTACAGAGGGTGGTGATTAATGGGGAGTACTCGGATTGGGCGGGTGTGGAAAGTGGGGTCCCCCAGGGTTCTGTCCTGGGACCAATGCTGTTTAATTTATTCATAAATGATCTAGAGGAGGGGATATCTAGTACAATCTCAGTATTTGCAGATGATACTAAATTAGGCATGCCAATATCTTCTATGCAGGATGTGGAAACCTTGCAAGCGGACCTGAACAAAATAACGGGGTGGGCAACTACATGGCAGATGAGATTTAATGTTGAAAAATGTAAAGTAATGCACTTGGGGGCCAGTAACCAGAAAGCAAGCTACTCACTAGGGGGGGAACCTCTGGGTGAGTCTAGGATGGAAAAGGACTTGGGGGTACTGGTAGACAACAGGCTTGGCAGTGGCATGCAATGCCAAGCCGCCGCAAGCAAAGCCAACAGAATACTGGGATGTATAAAAAAGGGGATTCACTCCAGAAATAAAGAGATTATTCTCCCGCTCTACAAGACTCTGGTCCGGCCACATCTGGAGTATGCTGTCCAGTTCTGGGCACCGGTCCTCAGGAAGGATGTGCTGGAACTGGAGAAAGTCCAGAGAAGGGCAACAAAAATAATTAGGGGAATGGAGGACATCAGCTATGAGGAAAGACTACAAGCACTGAACTTATTCTCTCTGGAGAAGAGACGATTGAGGGGGGATATGATATCAATGTACAAATACTGTACTGGTGACCCTAGCATAAGGAACAAACTATTCAGAGAAAGGAGATACAATAAGACACGTGGCCACTCACTAAAACTTGAGGAAAGGCGGTTTAACCTTAAAGTGCGTAAGGGGTTCTTCACTGTAAGAGCGGTAAAGATGTGGAACTCTCTTCCACAAGCAGTCGTATCAGCAGGGAGCATTGATAGTTTCAAAAAACGATTAGATGGACACCTTAAAGACCACAACATACAGGGGTAAACAATGTACGGTTAAAAGCAAACACACACATCATAGGTTGAACTGGATGGACTGATGTCTTTTTTCAACCTCACTAACTATGTAACTATGTAACTATGTAACCCTCTAACCCTAACCCTCTAACTCTAACCATAACACTAACTGTAACACCCTATCCCTAACCCTTACCCTAACCCTAATCCTAAAACTCTAACCCTAACCCTAAGTATCTAACTCTATCCCTTACCCCAACCCTAAGCCTAACCCTAACCCTAAGTATCTAACCCTAACCCTAAGTATCTAACCCTAACCACTAACCCCTAACCCCTAAGATTAACCCCTAACCCTAACCTTAACCCCAACACTAACTCTAACCCTAACTTTAACCCTAATCCTAGACCATAACCGTAACCCTCTAACCCTAACCCTCTAACTCTAACCATAACCCTAACTGTAACACCCTAACCCTCTAACCCTAACCCTTACCCTAACCCTAATCCTAACACTCTAACCCTAAACCTAATCCATAACCCTTACAATAACCCTAAGCATAACCCTAAGTATCTAACCCTAACCCCTAACCCTTACCCTAAGCCTAACCCTAACCCTCTAACCCTTACCCTAACCCTAATCTTAATGCTCTAACACTAACCCTAACCGTAAGTATCTAACCTTAACCCTAAGCCCTAACCCTCTCACCTTAACCCTAACCCTCTCACCTTAACCCTAACCCTCTAACCCTAACTCCCTAACCCTAACCCTCTAATCCTAACCCTAGCCCTAAAAATAACCCTAACCCTAATTCTAACCCTAACCCTCTAACCCTAACCCTCTAAACCTAGCACTAAAAAAACCCTAACCCTAGCCGTAACCATAGCCCTAACTCTAATGCTAATCCTAACTCTAACCCTAGCTCTAGGCCTGACCCTAACCCTAATGCTAACCCTAAGCCATAACCCTAACACTAACCCTAACCCTAAGCCATAACACTAACCCTAACCCTTAACCCTAACCTTTAACCCAAACCATAAACCCTAACCCTAACTCTAACCCCAAACCCTATCCAACCTTAAAACAAACCCTATCTAACCCTAACCCCCTAACCCTAACTCTAACACCCTAACCCTAAATTCTAACCCTAACCCTACCCCTAACCCTCTAACCCTAACCCTCTAACCCTAAGCACTAAAAATAGCCTTAACCCTAGCCCTAACCCTAATTCTAACCCTAACTCTAAACCTAACCCTAGGTCTGACCCTAACCCTAAAGCTAACCCTAAGCCATAACCCTAACCATAACCCCTAACCCTCTAACCCTAACCCTTAACCCTAACCCTTGACTCTAACTCTATCACCAAACCCTATCCAACCTTAAAACATACCTTATCTAACCCTAACCCTATCTAACCCTAACCCCCTAACCCTAACTCCCTAACCCTCTAACCCTAACTCTAACCCTATCCCTCTAACCCTAACCATAACCCTAACCTTAACTCTCTAACCCTAACCCTCACCCTCTAACCCTCTAACGCTAACCCTAATCCTAACAACGTAACCCTAACCAAAACCCAAACCTCACCCAACCCTAACCCTAACCCCAATCCCCTAACCATAACCCTAAGCACTAACCCCTAAACCTAACACAAATGCCTAACCCTAACCCCTAACTCCTAACCCCTAGCCCCATCCCTAACCTTAACCCTCTATCCCTAACCCCCTAACCCATATCTAACTGTAACCCTAAAACTATGTATCAAATCCAAACCCTAACCCTATGTATCTAACCCTAACCCTATGTATCTAACCCTGACCCTAAGTATCTAACCCTAACCCCTAACCCCCAATCCTAGCCCTAGACAAGCACTAACCCTAACCCAAACCTCACCCAACCCTAACCCTAGCCACTAACCCCTAACCTTAACCCCTAACCCTAACCACTAACCCTAACCTTAACCTCAACCCTAACCCTAACACTAACTCTAACCCTAAACCATAACCATAACCTTCTAACCCTAACCCTCTAACTCTAACCATAACACTAACTGTAACACCCTAACCCTCTAATCCTAACCCTTACCCTAACCCTAAAACTCAAACCCTAACCCTAAGTATCTAACCCTATCCCTTACCGTAACCCTAAGCCTAACCCTAACCCTAAGTATCTAACCCTAACCCTAACCCTTACCCTAAGCCTAACCCTAAATCTAAGTATCTCACCCTAACCCTATCCCCTAGCCCTAACCCTAACCCTCTAACCCTTACCGTTACCCTTACCCTAATCCTAATGCTCTAACACTAACCCTAACCATAAGAATCTAACCCTAACCGTCTAACCATAACCTTAACCCTCTCACCTTAACCCTAACCCTCTTACCCTAACCCCCTAACCCTAACCCTCTAACCCTAACCCTAGCCCTAAAAATAACCCTAACCCTAACCTTAACCCTGTAACCCTAATCCTAACCCTCTAAACCTAGCACTAAAAAAACCCTAACCCTAGCCGTAACCATAGCCCTAACCCTAATGCTAATCCTAACTCTAACCCTAGCTCTAGGCCTGACCCTAACCGTAATGCTAACCCTAATCCATAACCCTAACCCTTAACCCTAACCTTTAACCCAAACCCTAAACCCTAACCCCAAACCCGATCCAAACTTAAAAAAACCCTATCTAACCCTAACTCCCTAACCCTAAATTCTAACCCTAACCCTACCCCTAACCCTCTAACCCTAACCCTCTAACCCTAAGCACTAAAAATAACCCTAACCCTAGCCCTAACCCTAATTCTAACCCTAACTCTAACCCTAGCCCTAGGTCTGACCCTAACCCTAAGCCATAACCCTAACCCTAACCATAACCCCTAGCTCTCTAAACCTAACCCTAACCTTAGACCCTAACTCTAACCTCAAACCCTATCCAACCTTAAAACGTACCCTATCTAACCCTAACCCCCTAACCCTAACCCCCTAACCCTAACTCCTAACCCCTAACCCCATCCCTAACCCTAACCTTAACCCTCTATCCCTAACCCCCTAACACATATCTAACTGTAACCCTAACATTATGTATCAAATCTGAACCCTAACCCTATGTATCTAACCCTAACCCTCTAAATCTAACCCAAGCCCTAACCCTAACCTAACCCTCTAACCCTAACCCCCTAACGCTAACCCTAGGTAGCTAAACCTAACGCTATGTATCTAACCCTAACCCTATGTAACTAACCCTAACCCTAAGTATCTAACCATAACCCCTAACCCCCAATCCTAGCCATAGACAAGCCGAAACCCTAACCCAAACCTCACCCAACCCTAAACCTAACCATTAACCCCTAACCCTAACCACTAACCCTAACCTTAACCCCAACCCTAACCCTAACACTAACTGCAACCCTAACCCTAAACCATAACCCTCTAACCCTAACCCTCTAACTCTAACCATAACACTAACTGTAACACCCTAACCCTCTAACCCTAACCCTTACCCTAACCCAAATCCTAAAACTCTAACCCTAAGTATCTAACCCTATCCCTAACCCTTACCCTAAGCATCTCACCCTAACCCTATCCCCTAGCCCTAACCCTAAGCCTAACCCTAAGTATCTAACCCTAACCCCTAACCCTTACCCTAAACCTAACCCTAAGTATCTCACCCTAACCCTATCCCCTAGCCCTAACCCTAACCCTTAACCCTAACCTTTAACCCAAGCCCTAAACCCTAACCCTATCTCTAACCCCAAACCCTATCCAACCTTAAAACAAACCCTATCTAACCCTAACCTCCTAACCCTAACTCCCTAACCCTAAATTCTAACCCTACCCCTAACCCTCTAACCCTAACCCTCTAACCCTAAGCACTAAAAATAACCCTAACCCTAACCCTAGCCCTAACCCTAACTCTAACCCTAGCCCTAGGTCTGACCCTAACCCTGATGCTAACCCTAAGCCATAACCCTAACCATAACCCCTAACCCTCTAAACCTAACCCTTAACCCTAACTCTAACCCCAAACCCTATCCAACCTTAAAACGTACCCTATCTAACCCTAACCCCCTAACCCTAACCCCTAACCTTAACCCTAACACTGTGTATCAAATCCTAACCCTAACCCTATGTATCTAACCCTAACCCTCTATATCTAACCCTAGCCCTAACCCCCTAACTCTAACCCTAGGTATCTAAACCTAACCCTATGTATCTAACCCTAACCCTATGTAACTAACCCTAACCCTAAGTATCTAACCCCTATCCCCCAATCCTAGCCCTAGACAAGCCCTAACCCAAACCTCACCCAACCCTAACCCTAACCATTAACCCCTAACCTTAACCCCTAACCCTAACCACTAACCCTAACCTTAACCCTAAAACTAACTCTAACTCTAACCCTAACCCTAAACCATAACCCTAACCCTCTAACCCTAAGCCTCTAACTCTAACCATAACCCTAACTGTAACACCCTAACCCTCTAACCCTCAAACCCTAACCCTTACCCTAACCCTAAAACTCTAACCCTAACCCTAAGTATCTAACCCTATCCCTAACCCTAACCCTTACCCTTACCCTAAGCCTAACCCTAACCATAAGTATCTAACACTAACCCTAACCCCTAACCCTTACCCTAAACCTAACCCTAACCCTAAGTATCTCACCCTAACCCTATCCCCTAGCCCTAACCCTCTAACCCTAACCCTCTAACCCTAACCCTTGACGTTACCCTTACCCTAACCCTAATGCTCTAACACTAACCCTAACCGTAAGTATCTAACCCTAACTCTAAGCCCTAACCTCTAACCATAACCCTAACCCTCTCACCTTAACCCTAACCCTCTAACGCTAACCCCCTAACCCTAACCCTCTAACCCTAGCCCTAGAAATAACCCTAACCCTAATTCTAACCCTAACCCTGTAACCCTAATCCTAACCCTCTAAATCTAGCACTAAAAAAACCCTAACCCTAGCCCTAACCCTAATGCTAATCCTAACTCTAACCCTAGCTCTAGGCCTGACCCTAACCCTAACGCTAACCTTAAGCCATAACCCTAACACTAACCCTTAACCCTAACCTTTAACCCAAACCCTGAACCCTAACTCTGACCCCAACCCCTATCCAACCTTAAAACAAACCCTTTCTAACCCTAACCCCCCTAACTCTAACCCTAAATCCCTAACCCTGAATTCTAACCCTAACCCTACCCCTAACCCTCTAACCCTAAGGACTAAAATAACCCTAACCCTACCCTAACCCTAGACCTAACCCTAATTCTAACCCTAACTCTAACCCTAGCCCTAGGTCTGACCCTAACCCTAAGTATCTCACCCTAACCCTATCCCCTGGCCCTAACCCTAACCCCCTAACCCTAACCCTCTAACCCTTACTGTTACCCTTACCCTAATCCTAATGCTCTAACACTAACCCTAACAGTAAGAACCTAACCCTAAGTCCTAACCTTCTAACCATAACCCTAACCCTCTCACCTTAACCCTAACCCTCTTACCCTAACCCCCTAACCCTAACCCTCTAACCCTAACCCTAGCCCTAATTCTAACCCTAACCCTAATTCTAACCCTAACCCTAACCCTGTAACCCTAATCCTAACCCTCTAAACCTAGCACTAAGAAAACATTAACCCTAGCCGTAACCATAGACCTAACCCTAATGCTAATCCTAACTCTAACCCTAGCTCTAGGCCTGACCCTAAACCTAATGCTAACCCTAAGCCATAACCCTAACCCTTAACCCTAACCTTTAACCCAAACCCTAAACCCTAACCCTAACTCTAACCCCAAACCCTATCCAACCTTAAAATAAACCCTATCTAACCCTAACCCCCCTAACCCTAAATTCTAACTCTACCCCTAACCCTCTAACCCTAACCCTCTAACCCTAAGCAGTAAAAATAACCCTAACCCAGCCCTAACCCTAATTCTAACCCTAACTCTAACAATAGGTCTGACCCTAACCCTAAAGCTAACCCTAAGCCATAACCCTAACCATAACCCCTAACCCTCTAACCCTAACCTTTAACCCTAACCCTAGACCCTAACTCTAACCCCAAACCCTATCCAACCTTAAAACATACCCTATCTAACCCTAATTCCCTTACTCTAACCCTCTAACCCTAACCCCTAACGCTATCCCTCTAACCCTAACCCTAACCCTCTAACCATAACCCTAACCTTAACTCTCTAACCCTAACCCACACCCTCTAACCAAAACCCTCTAACCCTAACCTTTATCCTAACACCGTAACCCTAAGCCTAACCATAACCCAAACCTCACCCAACCCTAACCCTAACCCCAATTCCCTAACCCCTAACTCTAAGCACTAACCCCTAACCCTAACCCAAATGCCTAACCCTAACCCCTAACCCTAACTGCTAGCCCCTTACCCCATCCCTAACCCTAACCTTAACTCTTTATCCCTAACCCCCTAACCCATATCTAACTGTTACCCTAACACTATGTATCAAATCCAAAACCTATGTATCTAAACCAAACCCTCTATATCTGACCCTAGCCCTAACCCTAACCTAACCCTCTAACGCTAACCCTAGGTATCTAACCCTAACCCTATGTATCTAACCGTAAGTATCTAACCCTAACCCCTAACCCCCAATGCAAGCCATAGACAAGCCCTAACCCAAACCTCACCCAACCCTAACCCTAACCACTAAACCCTAACCTTAACCCCTAACCCTAACCACTAACCCTAACCCCAACCCTAACTCTAACACTAACTCTAACCCTAAACCAGAACCCTAATCCTCTAACCCTAACCCTAACCCTCTAACTCTAACCATAACCCTAATTGTAACACCCTAACCCTCTAACCCTAACCCTTACCCTAACCCTAATCCTAACCCTAAGTATCTAACCCTAACCCTAACCCCTAACCCTTACCCTAAACCTAACCCTAAGTATCTCACCCTAACCCTATCCCCTAGCCCTAACCCTAACCCTTAACCCTAACCTTTAACCCAAGCCCTAAACCCTAACCCTATCTCTAACCCCAAACCCTATCCAACCTTAAAACAAACCCTATCTAACCCTAACCTCCTAACCCTAACTCCCTAACCCTAAATTCTAACCCTACCCCTAACCCTCTAACCCTAACCCTCTAACCCTAAGCACTAAAAATAACCCTAACCCTAACCCTAGCCCTAACCCTAACTCTAACCCTAGCCCTAGGTCTGACCCTAACCCTGATGCTAACCCTAAGCCATAACCCTAACCATAACCCCTAACCCTCTAAACCTAACCCTTAACCCTAACTCTAACCCCAAGCCCTATCCAACCTTAAAACGTACCCTATCTAACCCTAACCCCCTAACCCTAACCCCTAACCTTAACCCTAACACTGTGTATCAAATCCTAACCCTAACCCTATGTATCTAACCCTAACCCTCTATATCTAACCCTAGCCCTAACCCCCTAACTCTAACCCTAGGTATCTAAACCTAACCCTATGTATCTAACCCTAACCCTATGTAACTAACCCTAACCCTAAGTATCTAACCCCTAACCCCCAATCCTAGCCCTAGACAAGCCCTAACCCAAACCTCACCCAACCCTAACCCTAACCATTAACCCCTAACCTTAACCCCTAACCCTAACCACTAACCCTAACCTTAACCCTAAAACTAACTCTAACCCTAACCCTAAACCATAACCCTAACCCTCTAACCCTAAGCCTCTAACTCTAACCATAACCCTAACTGTAACACCCTAACCCTCTAACCCTCAAACCCTAACCCTTACCCTAACCCTAAAACTCTAACCCTAACCCTAAGTATCTAACCCTATCCCTAACCCTAACCCTTACCCTTACCCTAAGCCTAACCCTAACCATAAGTATCTAACACTAACCCTAACCCCTAACCCTTACCCTAAACCTAACCCTAACCCTAAGTATCTCACCCTAACCCTATCCCCTAGCCCTAACCCTCTAACCCTAACCCTTGACGTTACCCTTACCCTAACCCTAATGCTCTAACACTAACCCTAACCGTAAGTATCTAACCCTAACTCTAAGCCCTAACCTCTAACCATAACCCTAACCCTCTCACCTTAACCCTAACCCTCTAACGCTAACCCCCTAACCCTAACCCTCTAACCCTAGCCCTAGAAATAACCCTAACCCTAATTCTAACCCTAACCCTGTAACCCTAATCCTAACCCTCTAAATCTAGCACTAAAAAAACCCTAACCCTAGCCCTAACCCTAATGCTAATCCTAACTCTAACCCTAGCTCTAGGCCTGACCCTAACCCTAACGCTAACCTTAAGCCATAACCCTAACACTAACCCTTAACCCTAACCTTTAACCCAAACCCTGAACCCTAACTCTGACCCCAACCCCTATCCAACCTTAAAACAAACCCTTTCTAACCCTAACCCCCCTAACTCTAACCCTAAATCCCTAACCCTGAATTCTAACCCTAACCCTACCCCTAACCCTCTAACCCTAAGGACTAAAATAACCCTAACCCTACCCTAACCCTAGACCTAACCCTAATTCTAACCCTAACTCTAACCCTAGCCCTAGGTCTGACCCTAACCCTAAGTATCTCACCCTAACCCTATCCCCTGGCCCTAACCCCCTAACCCTAACCCTCTAACCCTTACTGTTACCCTTACCCTAATCCTAATGCTCTAACACTAACCCTAACAGTAAGAACCTAACCCTAAGTCCTAACCTTCTAACCATAACCCTAACCCTCTCACCTTAACCCTAACCCTCTTACCCTAACCCCCTAACCCTAACCCTCTAACCCTAACCCTAGCCCTAATTCTAACCCTAACCCTAATTCTAACCCTAACCCTGTAACCCTAATCCTAACCCTCTAAACCTAGCACTAAAAAAACATTAACCCTAGCCGTAACCATAGACCTAACCCTAATGCTAATCCTAACTCTAACCCTAGCTCTAGGCCTGACCCTAAACCTAATGCTAACCCTAAGCCATAACCCTAACCCTTAACCCTAACCTTTAACCCAAACCCTAAACCCTAACCCTAACTCTAACCCCAAACCCTATCCAACCTTAAAACAAACCCTATCTAACCCTAACCCCCCTAACCCTAAATTCTAACTCTACCCCTAACCCTCTAACCCTAACCCTCTAACCCTAAGCAGTAAAAATAACCCTAACCCAGCCCTAACCCTAATTCTAACCCTAACTCTAACAATAGGTCTGACCCTAACCCTAAAGCTAACCCTAAGCCATAACCCTAACCATAACCCCTAACCCTCTAACCCTAACCTTTAACCCTAACCCTAGACCCTAACTCTAACCCCAAACCCTATCCAACCTTAAAACATACCCTATCTAACCCTAATTCCCTTACTCTAACCCTCTAACCCTAACCCCTAACGCTATCCCTCTAACCCTAACCCTAACCCTAACCCTCTAACCCTAAGCCCTAACCCTAACCTAACCCTCTAACGCTAACCCTAGGTATCTAACCCTAACCCTATGTATCTAACCGTAAGTATCTAACCCTAACCCCTAACCCCCAATGCAAGCCATAGACAAGCCCTAACCCAAACCTCACCCAACCCTAACCCTAACCACTAAACCCTAACCTTAACCCCTAACCCTAACCACTAACCCTAACCCCAACCCTAACTCTAACACTAACCCTAACCCTAACCCTAAACCAGAACCCTAATCCTCTAACCCTAACCCTCTAACTCTAACCATAACCCTAATTGTAACACCCTAACCCTCTAACCCTAACCCTTACCCTAACCCTAATCCTAACACTCAAACCCTAACCCTAAGTATCTAACCCTATCCCTAAACCTAATCTCTAACCATTATCCTTACCGTAACCCTAAGCCTAACCATAACCCTAAATATCTAACCCTAACCCCTAACCCTTACCCAAAGCCTACCCCTAACCCTAAGTGTCTAACCCTAACCCTATCCCCTAGCCCTAAACCTAACCCTCTAACCTTAACCCTAACCCTCTAATCCTAACCCTAACCCTTACCCTAACCCTAATCCTAATGCTCTAACCCTAACCCTAACCGTAAGTATCAAACCCTAACCCTAAGCCCTAACCCTCTAACCATAACCATAACCCTCTCACCTTAACCCTCTAGCCCTAACTCCTAACCCTCTAACCCTAACCCTAGCCCTAAAAATAACCCTAACCCTAATTCTAACCATAACTCTGTAACCCTAACCCTCACCCTCTAAACCTAGCACTAAATAAAACCCTAACCCTAGCCGTACCCATAGCCCTGACCCTAATGCTAATCCTAACTCTAACCTTAGCTCTAGGCCTGACCTTAACCCTAATGCTAACCCTAAGCCATAACCCTAACCCTAACCCTTAACCCTAACCTTTAACCCAAACCCTAAACCCTAACTCTAACCCCAAACCCTATCAAACCTTAAAACAAACTCTATCTAACCCTAACCCCCCTAACCCTAACTCCCTAACCCTAAATTCTAACCCTACCCCTAACCCTCTAACCCTAACCCTCTAACCCTAAGCACTAAAAATAACCCTAACCCTTGCCCTAACCCTAGCCCTAACCCTAATTCTAACCCTAACTCTAACCCTAGCCCTAGGTCTGACCCTAACCCTGATTCTAACCCTAAGCCATAACCCTAACCCTTACCATAACCCCTAACCCTCTAACCCTAACCCTTAACCCTAGACCCTAACTCTAACCCCAAACCCTATCCAACCTTAAAACATACCCTAACCCTAACCCTAACCCTAACCCTAACCCTAACCCTAACCCTAACCCTAACCCTAACCCTAACCCTAACCCTAACCCTAACCCCCTAACCCTAACCCCCTAACCCCTAAACCTATCCCTCTAACCCTAAACCTAACTCTAATCCTAACCCTCTAACCCCAACCATAACCCTAACCTTAACCCTCTAACCCTAACCCTCACAATCTAACCCTAACCACTAACCCTAACCCCAACCCTAACTCTAACACTAACTCTAACCCTAACCCTAAACCAGAACTCTAATCCTCTAACCCTAACCCTCTAACTCTAACCATAACCCTAATTGTAACACCCTAACCCTCTAACCCTAACCCTTACCCTAACCCTAATCCTAACACTCTAACCCTAACCCTAAGTTTCTAACCCTATCCCTAACCCTAATCCCTAACCCTTATCCTTACCCTAACCCTAAGCCTAACCATAACCCTAAGTATCTAACCCTAACCCTAACCCCTAACCCTTACCCAAAGCCTACCCCTAACCCTAAGTGTCTAAGCCTAACCCTATCCCCTAGCCCTAAACCTAACCCTCTAACCTTAACCCTAACCCTCTAATCCTAACCCTAAACCTTACCCTAACCCTAATCCTAATGCTCTAACCCTAACCGTAAGTATCAAACCCTAACCCTAAGCCCTAACCCTCTAACCATAACCATAACCCTCTCACCTTAACCCTCTAACCCTAACCCCTAACCCTCTAACCCTAACCCTAGCCCTAAAAATAACCCTAACCCTAATTCTAACCCTAACCCTGTAACCCTAACCCTCACCCTCACCCTCTAAACCTAGCACTAAATAAAACCCTAACCCTAGCCGTAACCATAGCCCTAACCCTAATGCTAATACTAACTCTAACCTTAGCTCTAGGCCTGACCTTAACCCTAATGCTAACCCTAAGCCATAACCCTAACACTAACCCTTAACCCTAACCTTTAACCCAAACCCTAAACCCTAACCCTAACTCTAACCCCAAACCCTATCAAACCTTAAAACAAACTCTATCTAACCCTAACCCCCCTAACCCTAACTCCCTAACCCTAATTTCTAACCCTAACCCTACCCCTAACCCTCTAACCCTAACCCTCTAACCCTAAGCACTAAAAATAACCCTAACCCTTGCCCTAACCCTAGCCCTAACCCTAATTCTAACCCTAACTCTAACCCTAGCCCTAGGTCTGACCATAACCCTAACGCTAACCCTAAGCCATAACCCTAACCATAACCCCTAACCCTCTAACCCTAACCCTTAACCCTAGACCCTAACTCTAACCCCAAACCCTATCCAACCTTAAAACATACCCTATCTAACCCTAACCCTAACCCCCTAACCCCTAACCCTATCCCTCTAACCCTAACCCTAACCCTAATCCTAACACCATAACTCTAAGCCTAACCATAACCCAAACCTCACTAAACCCTAACCCCAATCCCCTAACCCTAACCCATAACCCTAAGCACTAACCCCTAACCCTAACCCAAATGCCTAACCCTAACCCATAACCCTAACTCCTAACCCCTAACCACATCCTTAACCTTAACCCTCTATCCCTAACCCCCTAACCCATATCTAACTGTAACCCTAACACTATGTATCAAATCTGAACCCTAACCCTATGTATCTAACCCTAACCCTCTATATCTAACCCTAGCCCTAACCTTAACCTAACCCTCTAACCCTAACCCCCTAACGCTAACCCTAGGTATCTAAACCAAACCCTATGTATCTAACCCTAAGTATCTAACCCTAACTCTAACCCCTAACCCTCAATCCTAGCCCTAGACAAGCCCTAACCCTCAACCAAACCTCACCCAACCCTAACCCTAACCACAAACCCCTAACCCATAACCTTAACCCATAACCCTAACCACTAACAATAACCTTAACCCCAACCCTAACCCTAACACTAACTCTAACCCTAACCCTAAACTCTAACCCTAACCCTCTAACCCTAACCCACTAACCATAACCCTAACTGCAACACCCTAACCCTCTAATCCTAACCCAAACCCTTACCCTACCCTAATCCTAACACTCTAACCCTAACCCTAAGTATCTAACCCCATCCCTAACCCTAACACCGAACCCTTACCCTAACCCTAAACTCTAACCCTAACCCTACCCCTAACCCTCTAACCCTAACCCTCAGCACTAAAATTAAACATAACCCTAGCCCTAACCCTAACCCTAACCCTGGCCCTAACCCTAATTCTAACCCTAACTCTAACCCTAGGTCTGACCCTAACCCTAACGCTAACCCTAAGCCATAACCCCAACCCTAACCATAACCCCTAACCCTCTAACCCTAACCCTTAACCCTAACCCTAGACTCTAACTCTATCCCCAAACCCTATCCAACCTTAAAACATACCCTATCTAACCCTAACCCCCTAACCCTAACTCCCTAACCCTCTAACCCTAACCCCTAACCCTATCCCTCTAACCCTAACCATAACCCTAACCTTAACTCTCTAACCCTAACCCTCACCCTCTAACCCTCTAACACTAACCCTAATCCTAACACCGTAACCCTAACCCTAGCCAAAACCCAAACCTCACCCAACCCTAACCCCAATCCCCTAACCATAACCCTAAGTACTAACCCCTAAACCTAACACAAATGCCTAACCCTAACCCCTAACTCCATCTCTAACCCTAACCTTAACCCTCTATCCCTAACCCCCTAGCCCATATCTAACTGTAACCCTAAAACTATGTATCAAAACCGAACCCTAACCCTATGTATATCACACAAACCCTCTATATCTAACCCTAGCCCTAACCCTAACCTAACTCTCTAACCCTAACCCCCTAACGCTAACCCTAGGTATCTAAACCTAACCCTATGTATTTAACCCTAACCCTATGTATCTAACCCTAACCCTAAGTATCTAACCCAAACCCCTAACCCCCAATCCTAACCCTAGACAAGCCCTAACCCTAACCCAAACGTCACCCAACCCTAACCCTAACCACTAACCCCTAACCCCTAACCTTAACCCCTAACCCTAACCACTAACCCTAACCTTAACCCCAACCCTAACCCTAACACTACCTCTAACCCTAAACCATAACCATAACCTTCTAACACTAACCCACTAACTCTAACCATAACACTAACTGTAACACCTTAACCCTCTAACCCTAACCCTTACCCTAACCCTAATCCTAAAACTCTAACCCTAACCCTAAGTATCTAACCCTATCCCTAACCCTTACTGTAACCCTAAGCCAGCCCTAACACTAAGTATCTAACCCTAGCCCTAACCCTTACCCTAAGCCTAACCCTAAGTATCTCACCCTAACCCTATCCCCTAGCCCTAACCCTAACCCTAACCCCCTAACCCTAACCCTCTAACCCTTACCGTTACCCTTACCCTAATCCTAATACTCTAACACTAACCCTAACAGTAAGAACCTAACCCTAAGTCCTAACCTTCTAACCATAACCCTAACCCTCTCACCTTAACCCTAACCCTCTTACCCTAACCCCCTAACCCTAACCCTCTAACCCTAACCCTAGCCCTAAAAATAACCCTAACCCTAATTCTAACCCTAACCCTGTAACCCTAATCCTAACCCTCTAAACCTAGCACTAAAAAAAAACTAACCCTAGCCGTAACCATAGCCCTAACCCTAATGCTAATCCTAACTCTAACCCTAGCTCTAGGCCTGACCCTAACCCTAATGTTAACCCTAAGCCATAACCCTAACCCAACCCTTAACCCTAACCTTTAGCCCAAACCCTAAACCCTAACCCTACCTCTAACCCCAAACCCTATCCAACCTTAAAACAAACCCTATCTAACCCTAACCCCCTAACCCTAACCCTAACCTTAACTCCCCAACCCTAAATTCTAACCCTACCCCTAACCCTCTAACCCTAACCCTCTAACCCTAAGCACTAAAAATAACCCTAACCCTAACCCTAATTCTAACCATAACTCTAACCCTAGCCCTAGGTCTGACCCTAACCCTGATGCTAACCCTAAGCCATAACCGCAACCCTAACCATAACCCCTAACACTCTAAACCTAACCCTTAACCCTAACCCTAGACCCTAACTCTAACCCCAAACCCTATCCAACCTTAAAACGTACCCTATCTAACCCTAACCCCCTAACCCTAACCCTAACTCCCTAACCCTAACTCCTAACCCCTAACCCCATCCCTAACCTTAACCCTCTATCCCTAACCCCCTAACCCATATCTAACTGTAACCCTAAAACTATGTATCAAATCCGAACCCTAACCCTATGTATCTAACCATAACCCTCTATATCTAACCCAAGCCCTAACCCTAACCTAACCCTCTAACCCTAACCCCCTAACGCTAACCCTAGGTAGCTAAACCTAACCCTACGTATCTAACGCTAACCCTATGTAACTAACCCTAACCCTAAGTATCTAACCCTAACCCCTAACCTTAACCCCTAACCACTAACCCTAAACTTAACCCCAACCCTAACACTAACTCTAACCCTAACCCATAACCCTAACCCTCTAACCCTAACCCTCTAACTCTAACCATAACACTAACTGTAACACCCTAACCCTAACCCTTACCCTAACCCTAATCCTAAAACTCTAACCCTAACCCTAAGTATCTAATCCTATCCCTAACCCTAACCCTAACCCTTACCCTTACCCTTAACCTAAACCTAACCCTAAGTATCTCACCCTAACCCTATCCCCTAGCCCTAACCTTAACCCTAAGCCTAACCCTAACACCCCAACTCTAACCCTAACCCTAACCCTATGTATCTAACCCTAACCATAACCCTAACCCTCTAAACCTAAACCTAACCCTAATCCTAACCCTCTAACCCTAACCCTCTAACCCTAACCCTAATCCTAACCCTCTAACCCTAACCCCCTAACCCTAACCCTCTAACCCTAAACCCCTAACCCTAACCCCTAACCCTAACCCCAACCCCAACCCCAACCCCAACCCCTAACTCTAACCCTAACCCTAACCCTAAAACCTAACCCTAACCCTACCCCTAACCCCAAACCCTCTAACCCTAACCCTCTAACCCTAACCCTAACCCTCTAACTCTCTAACCCTAACCCCCTAACCCTAACCCTCTAACCCTAACCCCCTAACCCTAACCCCTAACCCTAACTCCAACCCTCTAACCCTAACCCTAACCCTAACCCCAACCCCTAACTCTAACCCTAACCCTAACCCTAAACCCTAACCCTACCCCTAACCCCTAACCATAACCCCTAACCCTAGCCCTAACCCTAAACCCTAACCCTAAACTCTAACCCTATCTATCTAACCCTAACCCTAACCCTACCCCTAAACCCTAACCCTCTAACCCTAACCCTCTAACCCTAGCCCTTATCACCTAACCCTAACCCTAACCCTAACCCTCTGACCCTAACCCTCTAACCCTAATGCTAACCCTTTAACCCTAATCCTCTAACCCTAACCCTCTAACCCTAACCCTCTAACCCTAATGGAAACCCCTAACCCTAACCCACAAACCCTACCCCTGACCCTCTAACCCTAACCCTCAGCCTAACCATCTAACCCTAACCCTATAACCCTAACCCTCTAACCCTAACGGAAACCCCTAACCCTAGCCCACAAACCCTACCCCTGACCCTCTAACCCTAACCCTAACCCTCTAACTCTCTAACCCTAACCCCCTAACCCTAACCCTCTAACCCTAACCCTAACCCCCTAACCCCTAACCCTAACCCTAACTCCAACCCTCTAACCCTAACCCCAACCCCTAACTCTAACCCTAACCCTAACCCTAAACCCTAACCCTACCCCTAACCCCTAACCATAACCCCTAACCCTAGCCCTAACCCTAAACCCTAACCCTAAACTCTAACCCTATCTATCTAACCCTAACCCTAACCCTACCCCTAAACCCTAACCCTAACATTAACCCTAACCCTCTAACCCTAATGGAAACCCCTAACCCTAACCCACAAACCCTACCCCTGACCCTCTAACCCTAACCCTCAGCCTAACCATCTAACCCTAACCCTATAACCCTAACCCTCTAACCCTAACCCTCTAACCCTAACCCTCTAACCCTAACGGAAACCCCTAACCCTAGCCCACAAACCCTACCCCTGACCCTCTAACCCTAACCCTCACCCTAACCCTCTAACCCTAACCCTAACCCCTAACCGCAACCCCAACCCTCTAACCATAACCCTCTAACCCCTAACCCTAACACTAACCCTAACCCTAACCCCTAACCCTCTAACCCTAACCCTCACCCTAACCCTCTAACCCAACCCTAACCCTAACCCCTATCCCCAACCCCAACCCCAACCTTAACCCTAACCCTAACCCTCTAACCCTAACCCTCTAGCCCTAACCCCTAACCCTAACACTAACCCTAACCCTATAACCCTAACCCTCTAATCTTAACCCTAACCCCTAACACTAACCCTAACCCTCTAACCCTAACCCTCTGACCCTAACCCTAACCCCTACCCATAACCCTAACCCTAACCCTACCCCTACCCCTAACCCCTAACCCCTAACCCTAACATTAACCCTAACCCTAACCCTCTAACCCTAACCCTCTAACCCTAACCCTAACCCCTACCCATAACCCTAACCCTTCACCCTATCCCTAACCCTAAAACCTAACCCTAACTCTAACCCCAAACCCTAACCCTATCCAACCCTAAAGCTATCCCTATCTAACCGTAACCCCCTACCCCTAACCCCCTAACCCCTTTCCCTAAATTATAACCTTAATCCTTTAACCCTATCCCTAACCCTAACCCTCTTACCCTAATTCTAACCCTCTAACCCTAACCTTAACACTCTAACCCTAACCCTCTAACCATAACCCTCTAACCCTAACACCCTAACCCTATAACCCTAACAATAACCCTCTAACCCTAACACTCTAACCCTAACCTCAACCCTTTAACCCTAACCTAAACCCCTAACCCCGAACCCTAAGCCATAACTCTAACCCTAATCCTAACCCTCTAACCCTAACCCTCTAACCCTAACCCTCTAACTCTAACCTTACCCTAGCACTCTAACCCTAACCCACAAACCCTAAACCTAACCCTAACCCTAAACCTAATCCAGTAACCTACTAACCCTAACCCTAATTCTCTAACCCTAACCCTCTAAAACTAACCCTAACCCTTTTAACCCTACCACCCTAACAGTAACTCTAAACCTTTTACCCTAACCCTATTCCCATAACCCTAACCCTCTAACACTCATCCTAACCCCCAAACGCTAACTCTTAGCCTAACCCTCTAACTCTAACCCCCTAATCCTAACCCACTAACCCTCTAACCGTT